>NC_047107.1:75214176-75379176 GCF_902500255.1 Thalassophryne amazonica | reverse complement strand
CAGGTTTTTCGGTCACTGATGGGATTCTGGTCCCTCCCAAGGCAAAGCAGAACTGATCAGTCACTTTGCCTTTCTTCAGGACCAGAGACCTGGACTTAGCAGGCTTAAAGCTCATCCTCGCCCACTGGATGAGCCGTTCCAGTCCCTGCAAGAGCCACCTGCACCCTGGCACTGATGTTGTCATGACTGTCAAGTTATCCATAAAGGCTCTTATGGGGGGCTGCCGTGTTCCAGATCTTGATTTGGCCCATCTGCATTTGACCTCAGCAGATTTGACGATCATGTTCATGGCCAGCAAAAAGAATGGCACTGAGATTGTGCAACCAGTGATTATGCCCTTTTCGAGGCGGTGCCAGGCAGATGTTACTTGGCCTGAGGAGACTCAAGCACTGAAGTTGTTGTAGTAGTCCATAATAAGGCCACGGATGTTGCCTGGAACATGGTGTCTTGCCAGTGTGTTTCGACGAGCTTGTGTGGAATAGAACCGTAGGCATTGGCTAAATCCAGTCAGAGAGCTACCAGATCTCCTTTGCTCTCCCTTGCCTCCCGGATCAGCTGCGTCACCACTCCTGTATGCTCTAGGCATCCAGGTACTCCAGGGACTCCCCCCTTCTGTACTGAGGTGTCGAGGTAATTGTTCTTCAAAAGAAAATCTGTCAGCCGTTGGGACACAATTTTAAAGAATATCTTGCTCTCCACACTGAGCAGTGAGATGATCCGGAACTGCTCTATGCTGCAAGAGTCCTCTTCTTTCGGTATCCACACGCCCTCGGCATACCTCCACTGGGTTGCTACTTTCCCTCTCCGCCAGATCACCTTCAAGATCTTCCAGAGATGTCCAAGGAGCCGTGGACATTGTTTATAAACTTTGTAGGGTACGCCGCTGGGGCCGGGAGCAGAGCTAGATCTTGCAGCTCTGACAGCTTCTTTTACCTCTCTCATGGTGGGTTCAGAGCAGTCAAACTGGGTCGCTGGTTCTGGTGGCGCCACCAGTTCTCTGCAGGGCCTGAGATCGTGGTCTCTCAGGGTGTCACTGAAGGTGGCGTGGAGATGATGGTCGATCTCCTCAATGGGGCAAGTGAGCTGGCCACTTCGTCTCTGGCCCAGAAGCTTCTTGGTGAAACCGAAGGGATTGTTGATGAAAGCACTGCATTTCTGAGCTCTTTCCTTGCCATTCCTTCTGTGCCATTCTGCCCTCCTCAGCAAGATGAGCCTCTTCCTTATGATGTTCATGAGTTCTGACACAGCTGTTTTCTCCTCCTCCTTAGCTGCCTTGAACTGATGTCTCAGGGATTTTAGCTCTTGTCTCAGCTGAATGATCTTTGCTTCTCAACGGTTGAGCTTCACTGGATTGTTTGCCCCTTGCCTCTGCTCGACACCGAATCGCTCTGCTCCCATGTTCATTATGATGGTACACATAGTCTGGAGTTTCTGGTCGACGCTGCACTTCAAGATGGTTTCCAGGCTCTTGTCAACATCCTCGTCCAGCTTTCGCCACTCCTTGTTGTTTGCGGCAGGCCACATCACCCTTCGATGTTCCGATTTCCTGCTTGGGGTGGGGACTCGTGTTGCTTGGAGGTTCCGGGTAATGTGGGGTGATTCTGGACCTGACTCCTCCATCTTACCAGGCTCTCCGGTCAGCGCCACAAGAGATGTTGCACCGGCTACCGTTCCTGAGCGTTGCTCCACTTGGTTCCTCCTGTGGCAGGTCATTTTTGCCTGGTGGATCTTCAGGCCTTTGTCGTTCTTGCAGACTTTGCCGCAAATACAGACTGCATTCGTGATCCATTGTCCAATTGCTTGGGTCATCACTGGTAGTTCCTGGTCAACGCTGTCTTTCAAGATGGTTTCCAGGCACTTGTCAACATCCTCATCCAGCTTTCGCCACTCCTTGTTGTTTGCAGCAGGCCACGTCACCCTTCGATGTTCCGATTTCCTGCTTGGGGTGGGGACTCATGTTGCTTGGAGGTTCTGGATACTGTGGGGTGGTTCCGGACCTGGCTCCTCCTCCATCTTACCAGGTTCTCCGGTCAGCGCCACAAGAGATGTTGCACCGGCTACCGTTCCTGAGCGTTGCTCCACTTGGTTCCTCCTGTGGCAGGTCATCTTTGCCTGGTGGATTCTCAGGCCTTTGTGGTTCTTGCAGACTTTGCCGCAAATACAGACTGCATTCATAATCCGTTGTCCATTTGCTTGGGTCATCACCGGAAATTCCGTCCCCCCCTCTCGGCCATCCCTGGGGGTATCTTTCTTTGGGGTTCTTCGTAGCTGAGTAGTTGGGTGCTCCCTCTCAGGAGCTGCAGGTTGGGGGGCTGGCCCTTCCTACCCCGGTTGCCGTCTCTCCGAGCTGTCCGCTGTCTCTCCAGCCGTCACCACTCTATTCGTGGGTGTCATCCAGACTTTCCTGGAAGTCATTGGCAAAGCCAGGTAGGATAGGAGTTGAATACACCTTTCGGTCATCAGTGAAGAATCCAGGGTCATAGGGTGTTTTGGGTCTTTGATCTTCATACACCCTCTCCTGGGCGACCCAGCCGGGGGTGATCAGTCCCCGACTTGTATCCAAGTGGCGCGTTGTTCCACGGATCCCCCCTGCAGCCCCACAGCCACCTTGAGGGCCTCTCTGCGGCCTCCAGTGTATTCTTGATGGCTCTCTTGAATTGCAGTCCCTTCACTCCAAGGAGTTTGAGGGTTCGCACAAGTGAATGGCCAGCGAAGCCGCGGCACCCGACCCCAACAGGCTTACAACGGGCTTTCCAGCCGTTGTTCCGGCAATCAGAGATGAGCTCGGCATATTTAGCCTTCTTTCGCTCGTTGGCCTCATCAATGCAGTCCTCCCAGGGAACAGTCAGTTCTAATAGGACCACTTGCTTGGTGGACACCGATGCTAACACCATGTCTGGGCGGAGAAGAGTGGTTGTGATGTTATCTGGGAACTTAAGCTGACTGCCAAGATCAACTTGGAGTTTCCAGTCGCATGCTGTGGTGAGGAGCCCCCCCGAAGAGCTAGGCTGGTGTTGATTTGCCCTCTGTCCCGGTCTTATGAAAGAGATGAACTGTTTGGGGGTAGACTGAGTCTTGCTGTGCTGGATCGCTGTGCAAATGGCGTCCGCCAAAGATCTTAAAACTTGGTCATGGCGAAGCAAGCATAGGGAGAAAAAGCAAGTAAACTGTTAGCCTGGAGGATAAAAAAAAATGCAATCAGACAGAGCAATTCTTAGTATAAAAACAAACTTGGATGATCTAACTTGTGACCCTCTAGAATAAACGATAGCTTTAGGACATTTTATGAACATTTGTATAAATCAGAATGTAACGTGAACGAAGAAATCCAAAACAACTTCCTGGATAAATTACAATTTCCAAAACTGTCAGAGGAAGATAATGAAATATTGGACAGGACATTGACAATTACTGATATAAAAGAAGCAATAGGAAGTTTGAACAGCAGCAGAGCACCGGGGCCAGATGGACTACCGGTAGAATTCTATAAGATGTTCAAAGATAAAGTAGCCCAGCCACTCTTAGACATGTTTAAAGAATCATACAAAATTGGGACCCTCCCAGACACCCTAAGATTAGCAACTATCATCCTCATTTTAAAACCTAACAAACCACAAACAGATTGTGCATCATATAGGGGAATAAGTCTCATGGGATGCGATTTGAAAATATTGTGCAAAGTGCTCTCCAAAAGACTAGAAAGGTGTGTACCCAAATTGATATTGGATGATCAACAAGGATTCGTTCAACAGAGACAAGGCTATCATAATATCAGACGTGTGTTAAATGTATTATATGAGAACATAATGCTCGTGATACAGTAATATTGTCAGTAGATGCACGTCAAGCGTTTGATAGGATAGAATGGCACTATCTGTTGAAACTACTCCCAAGATATGGAATGGGGAAAACTTCATCAAATGGATTAAATTGTTATATACAAACCCCACTGCCCAAGTTTTAACTAACAATAACCTTTCCAGACCATTTCATTTACAACGTTCCACTAGACAAGGGTGCCCCCTGTCACCAATTCTTTTCATACTAGCTATGGAACCCCTGGCTATAGCGGTGAGAGCTCAGGTAGGACTCTCGGGAGTCAACATTGGTGGTAGAAATCATTTGATATCCTTATTTGAGGATGACACAATATTCTTTTTAAGAGACTTAAAGAACACTATTCCTAACCTGATGAACCTGCTTGAGAAATTTGGCGAATTTTCCAGATATAAAATCAATAATAGTAAATCAGTACTACTGTTTCTTAATGATGAGGACAGGAAATCCCCTCCAATAAAAACCAAATTCACTATCACTACAGATGGGTTCAAGTATCTGGGAGTCCAAATCACCCCAGATATAGATAAAATTGTCACTATAAATTACGATCCCTTGGTAGATGAGGTCACAGAAACACTTGGTCGCTGGTCAAGTTTACCTATTTCTATGATAGGACGCATTAATATAATGAAGATGTCAATTTTACCAAAATTTTTATATTATTTTCAAACACTTCCTTTGCCACTACCTCGATCATTTTTTGATAAATTGAACAAAATATTCAGTGAATTCATATGGAACAAGAGGAAAGCAAGACTTCGGTTCAAGCTACTTTATTTACCTTATGAAAGAGGGGGCCTTCAATTTCCAAACCTTCAGTGGTATTATATGGCAGCACAATTAACATCAGCATTGCACTATTTCAGTACAGGCACTCCTCCAGCTTGGGTATCCATCGAGCAACAATCAATCCCAAATTTACCAATAAACAACTATCTATATTCATCTGATATAAAACTACTTAAAAAACAAACAAAAAATCCATTTCTAAAAAACACAATAACTGTATGGTACAATGCCCATAAACTTGTCAAAAACCCTATAACAATATCTCGTTTCTCACCTATATGGAACAATAACCAGTTCATACCAGGTAGGATGGATGGAGGATTCAAATTATGGAAAGACAAAGGCATTCAGACAATCAAGGACCTATATGTAGATGGAAAACTGCTTACATTCAATGAATTGTGAAAAATTTCAAATCCCCAAAAAGCACTTTTTTAAATATTTACAAATAAGAAATTTCATATCATCAAAATATAGAGAAAGTACGAATATCCCCTGTCTATCAACAATTGAAGAAATTACTATAAAACACCAGAAAGGGAAAGGTCTATTATCAAAATTTTACAACCTGCTCATGGTCCATTCTAAAGATTCAACACTAGATAAATTGAATGCTTGGAGGAATGACTTGCATGAAGATATAAGTGAAACTGAATGGAACGAAGCATGTTTAAGAGCACAGAAACAAACAATAAATACAAGACTTAAACTACTTCAATACAAATGGCTAACAAGGACATATATAACTCCTGAAATACTTCACCATATCTCTAATAATATTCCCGACACTTGTAATAAATGTGGTAACTTTAAAGGAACTCTTGTACACTGTCTTTGGGAATGCGCGACAATTCAACTTTTTTGGAAAAATGTAATTCAATGCTTAATGGAAATATTTAATATAAACATTCCACTTTGTGCAAAATTATGTATATTGGGAATATATCCTGATGGCCTATTGAAAAAAAACAAGTGAAACTATTGGATTTTGGACTTTTACAAGCTAGAAGAGTTATTGCTCTGAATTGGAAGAATATTGAAGCCCCTTCCCCAAGACAGTGGATTAAGGAACTTTCAGAATGTATAGGTCTTGAAAGACTGACATATATAGTCAAGGGTAAACGAAAAGATTTTGTTAAATTGTGGGAACCATATTTGAATATTATATCTATGAAATAGGAAATACAGAAGTCATCTCTACATTATTATTATTATGCATTTTCCTTTTTGTTACTGCTGAATAGTGATATTTGAGTGGATTGTGATAAATTGCGCAATGTAAGGTTTATATGTGCACAAGTATGGATGTGTATGTGTGTGTGTGTGTGTGTGTGTGTGTGTGAAATGTACTGTTCTTCTTGTATATTGACATGTTCATATTGTCAATTATTCATATTGTTATATCTTTGCAAGAAAATTTAATAAAAATACTGGAAAAAAAAAAAAACTTGGTCATGGCGTCAGCGGTATCGCCCCTCTCCTAGCGCCTTCGGACAGCAGCTCAGGATATGCTCCAAGGTGCCCCTTCTCTGGCACAGCTTGCAATCAGGAATATTGACCAGGCCCCGGGTGTGCAGGTTGGCCGGGCTCGGAAGGACGTCATAAACTGACTGGATGAGGAACTTGATGCGTAGTGGCTCCGCTCTCCACATCTCTGCTCAAGTGATCTTGCGGGATTCTGCATGCTCCCACCGAGTCCACGCTCCCTGCTTGGACATATCAACCATCTTGCTGTATCGATATTCCTCCTCCTATGCTCTTATCTCATCCTGAACCAGCTGACACTTCTCCTTTCCACGGGCTTCATCGTACCGCGGCTTTGGAAAGCAACCCAGACCTGCCCGCCCCGTTGCGACTGAGCCCACCAGCATCTTATGCCTCAGTTGCGCTTCGGCTCTGGTAATGGCCTCCTGTCCCTGCCACTTTCTTCCGGTCTTCATGAGGATCCCTGCTGATGCGACTTTGATGTCTGCGGAGTCCCTCTACAACACTGCCTCTCTGGAGCGGGTGACTTTGAACTCCTCTGTCAGTCCACTGAAAGGGAGCTACAGTTTGATAGAATGGCCATACAGGGCGATGCTGCTTAAGGATCTAGGAAGCCCCAGCCATCTCCTGATAAACTGGCTGATGGACTTCTCCAGTGCCTCTACCTTTGTTATTGGTACCTCATAGACCAGCAGGGGCCAGATATCCTTGGCAGGACTCCGTGCTGGTAGATCCAGGCTTTAAATTTCCCTGGGACACCAGACTTATCGATGGTGATGAGCCAGGTTGCCAGGCCGCACTTGATCTGTTTTATGGCTGCTGCGTCCTTCAGGCAGCTATCAAAGACCTTTCCCAGGGTCTTGACAGGTTTTTTGGTCACTGATGGGATTCTGGGCCCTCCCAAGGCAAAGCAGAACTGATCGGTCACTTTGCCTTTCTTCAGGACCAGAGACCTGGACTTAGCAGGCTTAAAGCTCATTCTCGCCCACTGCATGAGCTGTTCCAGTCCCTGCAAGAGCCACCTGTAACCTGGCACCAATGTTGTCATGACTGTCAAGTCATCCATAAAGGCTCTTATGGGGGGCTGCCGTGTTCCAGATCTTGATTTGTCTCCTCTGCATTTGACGATCATGTTCTTGGCCAGCGAAAAGAGTGGCACTGAGATCGTGCAGCCGGTGATTATGCCCTTTTTGAGGCGGGTGCCAGGCAGATGTTACTTGGCCTGTGGAGACTCGAGCACTGAAGTTGTTGTTGAAGTCCATAATGAGGCCACAGATCTGCCTGGTGGATCTTCAGGCCTTTGTGGTTCTTGCAGACTTTGCCGCAAATACAGACTGCATTCGTAATCCGTTGTCCATTTGCTTGGGTCATCACCGGAAATTCCGTCTGGTTGGGATGCTATATAATATACAGATATATATATATATATATATATATATATATATATATATATATATATATATAAAAAGACAAACCCTCCATGACACATGACTGCTTCTTTGCCTGTTTTGATACATCCCACCAGCACTCATCTGCTAAAGCTCTGCCCCCACCCCCACCGCTCTCCTGCTCCACTCCACTCACTGTGCAGGAGCATGAGGTCAGACGAGTGCTCCTGGCAGTGAATCCTAAGAAAGCCGCTGGCCCAGACAGAGTACCTGGCAAGGTGCTCAGAGCGTGCGCCTACCAGCTTGCTCCCACCTTCACCAGGATCTTCAACGTCTCTCTGGACCAGGCAGTTATCCCATCCTGCCTCAAAACCACCACAATAATACCTGTGCCGAAGAAGTCTCCCATCACCAGCCTGAATGGCTACCGTCCGGTGGCCCTTACTCCGGTAGTCATGAAGTGCTTCGAGAGACTAGTTCTCCAGCACATCAAGATCTATCTTCCTCCAGACTTTGACCCTCACCAGTTCGCATACCGTGTGAACAGATCCAGCAGCAGCAGAGTTACGTTCAGGATGCTCTTTGTGAATTACAGTTCAGCCTTCAATACAATAATCCCGGACATTCTCACTACAAAACTGGCCCTTCTCGTCCTCCCCCCTCTCACATGTGCCTGGATCAAGGACTTTCTGACCAATCGGCCCTAGACTGTGAGACTTGGCCCCCACCTCTCCTCCACCCGCACACTGAGCATTGGCTCCCCACAGGGCTGTGTGCCCAGCCCCCTCCTATACTGCCTCTACACCTACGACTGCATTTCGGCCCCACCAAAACAACCTGGTGGTCAAGTTTGCTGATGACACCATCGTGGTCGGACTCATCTCTAAGGGTGATGAGACAGTTTATAGAGAGGAGGTCCTGAAGCTGGCAGCCTGGTGTTCAGAGAATAACCTCACACTGAACACCAAGAAAACCAAGGAAATCATCACTGACTACAGGAAGCACAGCATCGACCCCCCCCCCCCCCTTTCATCAATGGTGAGCGTGTGGAGAGGGTTCACACCTTCAAGTTTTTCGGCGTCTTCATCTCCGATGATACCTCCTGGTCTGTGAACATTACAGCAGTAACCAAGAAGGCTCAGCAGCGGCTACACTTCCTGAGAGTCCTCAGGAAGCACAAGCTAGACTCCAACCTGCTGCTGACCTTCTATCAAGCATCCATCCAGAGCCTGCTGACATATTGCATCACAGTATGGTACGGCAGCTGTACTGCTGCAGACAGGGAGAGGCTCCAGAGAGTCATAATGACAGCCCAAGAGATCATTGGCTGCCCTCTTGCCAGAAACTGGGCGACAGCCAGGTGAAACCATTCGGATGATTCAGACGACTTTCGGTGATGATGCTATGGGCATCACACAGATTAAGGAGCGGTACAACCGGTTTAAAGACATCCGCACAATGGTGGAGAGCGAGCCACGCTCCGGTCGGCCATCAACATGCTGAAATGACCACATCATTTCCAAAATGAACGCTGTGGTGATGCGGGACCGTTGTGTGACTATCCGAGAAATTGTGGAAGAGGTGGACATCAGCACTTTTTCGGTACATTTCCACTGTGACAGAAGATTTGGCCATGAAAAGAGTGGCGGCGAAATTCATGATGCTGCTGACGGCGGCGCAAAAGCGCCTTCGTGTTGAAGTCTCACAAGACATGTTGTGACATGCCCACCTCTTCCACAATTTCTCGGATAGTCACACGACTAAAAATTCACCAAAAGCTGTCTGAATCATCCGAATGGTTTCCACCTTGCTAGTTTCTGGCAAAATTTGATGCAACGTTGCTCCAGTTGTTCCGTCTTTTCCTTGAAATGAAAATCTGCCGAGCGCACTGCACACGTCACACAAAGGCTGCTTACCAGCAAATGATGCAACCGACAGGCGTGAAAAAGTTCACGCATGCGCACGAAGGTTCAAGGTTGGCTCATGCAAGCACACGTCATTCAAATCCATCAGTTTTTGAAAAAAATAAAAAAATAAAAAGGTCCGATACTTTTCTAACAGACTTCGTATTAGACCCAGGGTTAATTATAACAGTTCATCCCTTCCTTTGTGATTTTTTTGTGGTGGTCTTTCTTTTCCCTTCAACAATATATGTTGATTCTGGCTGTTTTGTGATGTTGGCTGTGCAGATAGTCATTTTGAATCTATAATTAACAATACACTAAACCTCAATTTTTGTTCAGGTTTCTTCAAACATGGTGTGTGATATAAGTAATCATAGGTTTTCAAGGTCTATAATCAAGGAATTCAGTTTTGACCATTCTGAAGTGATAATACTGGAAATTTTCAAAACAGTACTACGATATGTCGAATTCTGAATATATATGCTACCTATATGTGATGTGACAAACCATTCTCGAACCAAGTACTTTCAAGTATTGATGCAGAGGGTGAAAATGGATAGCAACACGTCACACCGACAAAGACACTAGAAATTCATAAGCAGTAGAAGCTTTCCAAAAATGTGCAAATCTTTTCAAAGTTGAAAACAAGGATTTGTTGTACTGTCTTTCGTCAGGTGCATCAGCTCCAAAGATGTTGAACAAGATTTGTTTGAGGCTGACAAGATAGGCAAAGAAGCATTCAAAATATTTATACAAGAAAGGCTGCTCAAGAAGAAGAAATGCTTCAATGATCCTGTCAGAAAGCAGAACCTAAAGACATTTCCTTCCACTGCAAATCAAAACGTAACTGTCAAAAAGTACAGAGAAAATAGCAAAGCAATCCAAAGCAGAAAGAAATGTATTCGTTAAAGTTGCTGTATTGGCAACAAAAAGTATAACAGACATGGAGAAGGTTATGAGCCGTCCATTGGGACCTGTTCCTTGGTCTATAGCAGCAGCAGATGGAACACCTGTCAAATCCAACAACATAAAGATGCCCAAGCTCTGGAAACAGAGCAAGGCCTCACAAACAGACTACATTCTGAGTGCATGAACTGTACTTCTGACTGGTGAACTGACTGAAAAAGCGTTGACCAACTGCCAGAGGACCATGTTAATTTCATCACTGACACTGACATACCACGTTTCATTAAAGATACTGAAAGGAAGCACAGAGGAAACCCTAAACTATATCTGCTCACAAATACTTTGGTGAAAGTACTGCGCAACTGGAAGGAATTTATGTCATATTCGGAGAATAAGCAGCCACTTATCCAGTTTCCAGTTCGTGTTGGATGAGTGGCAGAAAGACATGTTTGGCAAAAGGGCAGAGTTGTTTTCCTTTGGAGTAGGCTGGACTAAATGCACATCACAAGGACAGACGGACTACAAGCACAGCAAACCAAGGCGTGTTTGTCACTGGAGGAAGACAGACAGCGGAATAATCCTGCACAGTCTTCATATTATTTTTTATTTCTTTTTTTTTTATCAAGTTAAATTTTTTAAGAATGTCTGGCAGGTAGCACTGAAAAAGCCCGAGCTTTTTGAGTAAGGTGCACCCTGTTAAATACAGTAAGTAAACTAATTCTAAATAGTATGGCAACATTTAGAATTTTTAAAGTAAAAGAACAATAAGAATTACATTTCAAAGTCATATAATGTTCAAAATCATATTAAATGATGATCTTCGTCATTTGATTTGTAACATGATTAATATGGGTTGTAGAGTAGTTACTTGTAGATTGCTATATCAGATGCATAAGAAACTTTTTTTTCTCTCTAAAAACAATGAAAAACAAAGTTTTGAATGAATCTTCCAAATTATTCCAAACATTAACTCCATGGTATTTAACTGACTGATTTTGAACAAATGATGTTTCAAAAGATTGGTCACTGAAAATCTTAATTCAATTTCATATACTTGAATGTATCCTGTTTTGTTTAACTTAATGAATACACTTATTAGTGCCCTTCCTCACCTACCTTAGCAGGTAGCTGTAGCTTTAGGCCTGGGGTAGATGTCATCAGGTGTATCCAACCTTCTCTGGGTGTTTCAGCCCTAAACCACGACACCCTCCAGTTGGTGGGCCCGCAGTGAGTGGCCAACTCACTGCCCATCTGCCCCCGGCTTCCAGCTCTCCTCCTCCCTTTGTTGCTCCAGATCCAGCATGAGGCACGTTCTGCCTCCTCCCCATCCTGCGAGCCGCTTGCTTTTACTCTGCTCGTCCATCCCAATGGCACAAAGGAAGCTCCATGTAGACTTGCTGGGAAGCCCCTACACCCTATCTCTACAGGGAAAACCCATGCCTGCCAGCCCCTGTCTCGACATTCTTGGGCCAGAGGTTGGTATTTTGCAGCTTTCCTTTCGTGGGCCTCCTCGCAGCCCTCTTCCCATGGCACCGTTAGCTCGACCAGGATTATCTTCTGGTCTTTTGCCGACCACAGCACTATGTCGGGGCGGAGGGATGTTTGCACCACCTCGGGAAACTGCAACCTACTCCCTACATCCACCCTCATCTCCCAGGAGCTTGCGGCATGAAGAAGTATGCTGGGTCTTATCCTTTTGGTGGTCTGTACAGGCCTGGCTCCTTCCTTAAGGAAGGTGATCATTCTTCCTGCAGTTGTGTGAACTGGTCTCTTCTTGACTCTCCCGCTCTATGGTATCAGCCAATGAGAGGAGCACTTTGTCATGGCGCCATCTATACCGCCCCTGGGTCAAAGATATTTTACACCCAGAGAGTATGTGGGCCAGAGTCCCCTTCTGGCTGCACAACTTGCAAAGTGGATCCTCTCTTAGCCCCCATGGTGCAGATGTACTGGAGAGGGGAGGGTGTCATAGACCGACCGCAAGAGGAAGGAGATGCGGTATGGCTCCAGGCGCCACAGCTCTCTACGTGACTTTGCGCCTAGGCAAATCCCATTTTGTCCAGGCCCCCTGGGATCCTTGCTGCACTGCTCTGGCTACTCGCTTCTCCTCCCTGTTCCTCACTTCTGCCTGCACCATGCCTCGCCTGGTTCTCATGTTTGCGCCTCCCCAAGTTTGAAATTGTGCAGAGCCGAAACCTTGTCGATGGACGCATTGGTTGCCAGCAATATCCCGCAACTTCAGGGAACTGATGGCCTGTTCCACAGCTGTGTTGGCAGACCATTTGCGTCCAGACCTAGTTGTAATGCCCGCTTGTTTAATGAGGTCATCGTTAGAATTCCTCAAGCTTAGGACGACCCTGCATTTTGCCACCTTGTACTCCTCAACAACTGATGACAGGGGGAGTTGCAATTGACCAGACCAGATGTAAAGGCCCACTGCTGAGAAGCTTGGGGGAATTCCCAGCCACCTCCGCAGGTGCTTGTTGATCTTCCTCTCAATGACCTCGATGGTAGTCATGGGAAACTCATAGACTGTGAATAGCCAAAGTAGCCTGGGCAAGAGGCCATGTTGATACAGCCAGGTCTTAATAATGTAATCTGAAAATATTGTCGGCAAGCAATCAACTTGAAATATCCACATAAATATACTCGTTTGAATGACATGAATAGGGCTGAAACGATTACTCGAATAACTCGAATAATTCGATTACAAAAAATGATCGAGGCAAATTCTGTGCCTCAAAGCTTTGTTTAAACAACATATGCCAGGCCTGTGTGTGGCGCTGTAACATCCCCAGAAAAACAACAGAAGAAGACTACAGCATGCGCTCAGGCTGTGTAACAGCTAATAATTTAGCTCTTAAAGCTACCGCTTTCCAATGAGACACAGAGTAAAATAAAGCCTTTTAAGACAAAAAGGGTCCACAATGATCATTTGAAATAGACTTACTGCACATTTAAAGTGAAGCAGTGTGTTTGTTTATCATTTAAAAAACACACGGTCTGCTCGATGTGGTGAGTGACTATTGACCTGACGGCCGGGTACCCACAGTCGAAGCCGGTGTCCCGTCGAGAGGAGGTGAACGTCGAGATTAGGTGCGTCGCACTACTGCACATGTGGAGATGATGCAACTTGCTCGATGTGCAACTGTGCATGCGCTTTTGTTTTTTTCCTCTACCCACCGAGAAGTGCGCTTCATCTGCGGAGGTGGAGAACAGCCAGTGGAGCAAACCACGTTTTTAAAAAATATATATAGAAACACACTGCTTCACTTTAAATGCACAAGTCCGTTTCAGACGATCAGCACAGACCCTTTCTCTTAAAAGGCTTTATTTTACTCAGCATGTGGCTTTGTAAACTTGTAGCATCGCCTGCTACATGATTAGCGCTTACATTAGTTAGGACATGCTCTATGGTCTTCTTCTGGGATTTTTTACATTTACTTGCCCATCAAAATAAGCGAACTTCGTCAAGTAATTTTTTCAGTGCACGCATGTGCAGTTACGCGAGGCACCTGATCTTGACAGACTTATCTGTCGAGATGAGGTGCACGCACCTCATCTCGACAGAACACCAGCTGCTGTTCAGACTCGCACTAAGTGTTTTGCTTTTTCTGGGCAACACACAATGCTTCAAAAACACGGTAACTTAAAAAAAACAAAAAAAAAAAAAACGTAACTGCAAGGCTTGCATGTTCAACCTCCTGCTGAAATGCATCTGCTGAATCGCAGAGGAACAGGGATAAAAATAATAATAATAACAAAAAATCACATAGGGATCCAGTCCACCAACCTTAAAAAAAAAAAAAAAACTCAAAATGGTTACATTTTACAAGTTGGGGGAAAAACAGAACAGAAAGCCACATCCCATCGCCATTTCAGCAAAATGTCAAGACTTTGGCACAGGGACATTGTGCCATTGCTTCGGGAGAGCCCTACACTATTGATGTTGTTTAAAAACGTACAAGTACTTTTTATCCGATTACTCGATTAATCGCCAGAATAATCGATAGAATACTCGATTACAAAAATAATCGATAGCTGCAGCACTAGACATGAGTTTGATGAATGGAAGTATTCCGAGCCTACCATTTAATGTTTCACAATGCATCCTAAAATGAACACCAAAGAAGATCTGAATTACTCTTTCTTGTAAAACTATCAACTTGTATAATGAAAACTCACAGGTTCTACCCCTTGGAAGACTGCAGAAATTATAGTATGGAAATATCAATGTATAAGACAGCACAATTGTGGTCAGATCACCAGACACAGATGTGTTTGTCTTACTTCTGAAGATTGCTTCTGAAGTCTTTGTTTTTTATAGTGGAACTGGTGACAAAAGACACCTTATAGATGTCCAGAAACTCAGAGAAGTAATATTAGGTCAGCTGCTGTGCAAAGTCTTACCATCTCTATACATTTTCTGAAAGTGATACAGTGAGTGCCTTTGTATGGAAAAGGAAGTTACTGCCATTGGCACAACTATGGGAGAACCCAGAGCTAATTCCTACCTTCAAAGCTTTAGGAACTAGTCTGACCGTGCACAAAAATGAATATGTCAGTGTTGAGCAATTGAATGTGCATCCATAAAGTATTCACAGTGCTTCACTTTTTCCACATTTTCTTATGTTACAGGCTTATTCCAAAACAGAGTAAATTCATTTTTTGCCCTCAAAATTCTTCTCACAAAACCCCATAACAACATAAGAAAAAAAACATTTTGAAATTTTTGCAAATTTATTATAAATAAAACTAAGAAATCACATGTAAATAAGTATTCGCTCCCAATGCTCAATACTTTGTTGATGCACCTTTGGCATGAATTACAGCTTCAAGTCTTCTTGAATATGATGCCACAAGGTCGGCTCACGTATCTTTGGGCAGTTTTGTCCATTCCTCTTTGCAGCACCTCTCAAGCTCCATAAGGGTGGATGGGGAGAGTTGGCGCACAGCAATTTTCAGATGTCTCCAGGGATGTTCAATCAGATTCAAGTCTGGGCTCTTGCTGGGCCACTCAAGGACATTCACAGCATTGAAGCCACTCCTTTGATATCTTGGCTGTGTGCTTAGAGTCATTGTCCTGCTGAAAGATGAACCATCGCCCCAGTCTGAGGTCAAGAGCGCTCTGGAACAGGTTTTCATCCAGGATGTGTCTATACATTGCTGCATTCATCTTTCCTTCAATCCTGACTAGTCTCTCAGTTCCTGCTGCTGAAAAACATCCCCACAGCATGATGCTGCCACCACCATGCTTCAATGTAGGGATGGTGCCTGGTTTCCTCCAAACATGATGCCTGGCATTCACACCAATGAGTTCAATCTTTGTCTCATCAGTCAAGAGAATTTTGCTTCTCATGGTCTCAGAGCCTCTCAGGTGCCTTTTGGCAAACTCCATGTGGGCTGCCATGTGCCTTTTACAAAGGAGTGGCTTCTGTCTCGCCACTCTACCATACAGGCCTGATTGGTGGATTGCTGCAGAGATGGTTGTCCTTGTGAACGGTTTTCCTCTCTCCATGCAGGAATGCTGGAGCTCTGGCAGAGTGACCATTGGGTTCTTGGTCACCTCCCTGACTAAGGTCCTTCTCCCCGATTGCTCAGTTTAGACCGGTGGCCAGCTCCAAGAAGAGTCCTGATAGATCCGAACTTCTTCCATTTACAGATGATGGAGGCCACTGTGCTCATTGGGACTTTCAAAGCAGCAAAAATATTTATATACCCTTCCCCAGATTTGTGCCTTGAGACAATCCTGTCTGAGGTCTACAGACAATTCCTTTGACTTCATGCTTGGTTTGTGCTCTGACATGTACTGTCAACTGTAGGACCTTATATCTAGACAGGTATAGGTATCGAAAACCGGTTCCTGTTAAGAATCAATAAGAAATCATTCAATCCACTGACATCAACAGGGTTTTTGCTTAATGATTCCCTTATCGTTTCTTCAGTTCACATTATGTCGGCGCATAGCTAGTGGTCGAAGATAGCTCCCACGACTCGACATGATGAAAACACATTTGTTTTTGTCTCGTGCACGCTCCGCTGAGGAAACAAGATTAGCTGCACTATCAATGGGTCAGAGTCCAAAGATTTACCCAGACTGACAAGAAAATATGAGTAAATTAAGTACTATACTTAAGTATATATTTTTGTGGTTTCTTGAGGCATTTTGTGAATGCAGAAATGGAATTCCATTCACCTAACCTGCTGATCCTATGTCTAAAATACTTCCAACAGAAACTTCTTTCAGGTCTGTTTTCTAAATTCTGAGAGAAGCTTTGCCTTTCTCTGGAATATTTATTACAATACATGAGGACATTCCTAATTACCAAAACAATGTCCTAAATAGGGTGATAAGCGGAATCGATATTGGCATCGATATTGAAAATCTTATCAGTACCGATCATAGACAGTTATGTGCCTTTCCAAATCATGTCCAATCATTACATTAGAATGGACTGAGATTGTGCAACCAGTGATTATGCCCTTTTCGCGCGGTGCCAGGCAGATGTTACTTGGCCTGAGGAGACTCAAGCACTGAAGTTGTTGTAGTAGTCCATAATAAGGCCACGGATGTGCCTGGAACATGGTGTCTTGCCAGTGTGGTTTCGACGAGCTTGTGTGGAATAGAACCGTAGGCATTGGCTAAATCCAGTCAGAGAGCTACCAGATCTCCTTTGCTCTCCCTTGCCTCCCGGATCAGCTGCGTCAACTCCTGTATGCTCTAGGCATCCAGGTACTCCAGGGACTCCCCCCTTCTGTACTGAGGTGTCGAGGTAATTGTTCTTCAAAGAAAATCTGTCAGCCGTTGGGACACAATTTTAAAGAATATCTTGCTCTCCACACTGAGCAGTGAGATGATCCGGAACTGCTCTATGCTGCAAGAGTCCTCTTCTTTCGGTATCCACACGCCCTCGGATACCTCCACTGGGTTGCTACTTTCCCTCTCCGCCAGATCACCTTCAAGATCTTCCAGAGATGTCCAAGGAGCCGTGGACATTGTTTATAAACTTTGTAGGGTACGCCGCTGGGGCCGGGAGCAGAGCTAGATCTTGCAGCTCTGACAGCTTCTTTTACTCTCTCATGGTGGGTTCAGAGCAGTCAAACTGGGTCGCTGGTTCTGGTGGCGCCACCAGTTCTCTGCAGGGCCTGAGATCGTGGTCTCTCAGGGTGTCACTGAAGGTGGCGTGGAGATGATGGTCGATCTCCTCAATGGGGCAAGTGAGCTGGCCACTTCGTCTCTGGCCCAGAAGCTTCTTGGTGAACCGAAGGGATTGTTGATGAAAGCACTGCATTTCTGAGCTCTTTCCTTGCCATTCCTTCTGTGCCATTCTGCCCTCCTCAGCAAGATGAGCCTCTTCCTTATGATGTTCATGAGTTCTGACACAGCTGTTTTCTCCTCCTCCTTAGCTGCCTTGAACTGATGTCTCAGGGATTTTAGCTCTTGTCTCAGCTGAATGATCTTTGCTTCTCAACGGTTGAGCTTCACTGGATTGTTTGCCCCTTGCCTCTGCGCGACACCGAATCGCTCTGCTCCCATGTTCATTATGATGGTACACATAGTCTGGAGTTTCTGGTCGACGCTGCACTTCAAGATGGTTTCAGGCTCTTGTCAACATCCTAGTCCAGCTTTCGCCATCCCTTGTTGTTTGCGGCAGGCCACATCACCCTTCGATGTTCCGATTTCCTGCTTGGGTGGGGACTCGTGTTGCTTGGAGGTCGGGTAATGTGGGGTGATTCTGGACCTGACTCCTCCATCTTACCAGGCTCTCCGGTCAGCGCCACAAGAGATGTTGCACGGCTACCGTTCCTGAGCGTTGCTCCACTTTGGTTCCTCCTGTGGCAGGTAATTTTGCCTGTTGGATCTTCAGGCCTTTGTCGTTCCTTGCAGACTTTGCCGCAAATACAGACTGCATTCGTGATCCATTGTCCAATTGCTTGGGTCATCACTGGTAGTTCCTGGTCAAACGCTGTCTTTCAAGATGGTTTCCAGGCACTTGTTCAAACATCCTCATCCAGCTTTCGCCACTCCTTGTTGTTTGCAGCAGGCCACGTCACCCTTCGATGTTTCCGATTCCTGCTTGGGGTGGGGACTCATGTTGCTGGAGGTTCTGGATACTGTGGGGTGGTTCCGGACCTGGCTCCTCCTCCATCTTACCAGGTTCTCCGGTCAGCGCCACAAGAGATGTTGCACCGGCTACCGTTCCTGAGCGTTGCTCCACTTGGTTCCTCCTGTGGCAGGTCATCTTTGCCTGGTGGATTCTCAGGCCTTTGTGGTTCTTGCAGACTTTGCCGCAAATACAGACTGCCATTCATAATCCGTTGTCCATTGCTTGGGTCATCACCGGAAATTCCGTCCCCCCCTCTCGGCCATCCCTGGGGGTATCTTTCTTTGGGGTTCTTCGTAGCTGAGTAGTTGGGTGCTCCCTCTCAGGAGCTGCAGGTTGGGGGGCTGGCCCTTCCTACCCCGGTTGCCGTCTCTCCGAGCTGTCCGCTGTCTCTCCAGCCGTCACCACTCTATTCGTGGGTGTCATCCAGACTTTCCTGGAAGTCATTGGCAAAGCCAGGTAGGATAGGAGTTGAATACACCTTTCGGTCATCAGTGAAGAATCCAGGGTCATAGGGTGTTTTGGGTCTTTGATCTTCATACACCCTCTCCTGGGCGACCCAGCCGGGGGTGATCAGTCCCCGACTTGTATCCAAGTGGCGCGTTGTTCCACGGATCCCCCCTGCAGCCCCACAGCCACCTTGAGGGCCTCTCTGCGGCCTCCAGTGTATTCTTGATGCTCTCTGAATTGCAGTCCCTTCACTCCAAGGAGTTTGAGGGTTCGCACAAGTGAATGGCCAGCGAAGCCGCGGCACCCGACCCCAACAGGCTTACAACGGGCTTTTCCAGCCGTTGTTCCGGCAATCAGAGATGAGCTCGGCATATTTAGCCTTCTTTCGCTCGTTGGCCTCATCAATGCAGTCCTCCCAGGGAACAGTCAGTTCTAATAGGACCACTTGCTTGGTGGACACCGATGCTAACACCATGTCTGGGCGGAGAAGAGTGGTTGTGATGTTATCTGGGAACTTAAGCTGACTGCCAAGATCAACTTGGAGTTTCCAGTCGCATGCTGTGGTGAGGAGCCCCCCCGAAGAGCTAGGCTGGTGTTGATTGCCCTCTGTCCCGGTCTTATGAAAGAGATGAACTGTTTGGGGGTAGACTGAGTCTTGCTGTGCTGGATCGCTGTGCAAATGGCGTCCGCCAAAGATCTTAAAACTTGGTCATGGCGAAGCAAGCATAGGGAGAAAAAGCAAGTAAACTGTTAGCCTGGAGGATAAAAAAAAATGCAATCAGACAGAGCAATTCTTAGTATAAAAACAAACTTGGATGATCTAACTTGTGACCCTCTAGAAATAAACGATAGCTTTAGGACATTTTATGAACATTTGTATAAATCAGAATGTAACGTGAACGAAGAAATCCAAAACAACTTCCTGGATAAATTACAATTTCCAAAACTGTCAGAGGAAGATAATGAAATATTGGACAGGACATTGACAATTACTGATATAAAAGAAGCAATAGGAAGTTTGAACAGCAGCAGAGCACCGGGGCCAGATGGACTACCGGTAGAATTCTATAAGATGTTCAAAGATAAAGTAGCCCAGCCACTCTTAGACATGTTTAAAGAATCATACAAAATTGGGACCCTCCCAGACACCCTAAGATTAGCAACTATCATCCTCATTTTAAAACCTAACAAACCACAAACAGATTGTGCATCATATAGGGGAATAAGTCTCATGGGATGCGATTTGAAAATATTGTGCAAAGTGCTCTCCAAAAGACTAGAAAGGTGTGTACCCAAATTGATATTGGATGATCAACAAGGATTCGTTCAACAGAGACAAGGCTATCATAATATCAGACGTGTGTTAAATGTATTATATGAGAAACATAATGCTCGTGATACAGTAATATTGTCAGTAGATGCACGTCAAGCGTTTGATAGGATAGAATGGCACTATCTGTTGAAACTACTCCCAAGATATGGAATGGGGAAAACTTCATCAAATGGATTAAATTGTTATATACAAACCCCACTGCCCAAGTTTTAACTAACAATAACCTTTCCAGACCATTTCATTTACAACGTTCCACTAGACAAGGGTGCCCCCTGTCACCAATTCTTTTCATACTAGCTATGGAACCCCTGGCTATAGCGGTGAGAGCTCAGGTAGGACTCTCGGGAGTCAACATTGGTGGTAGAAATCATTTGATATCCTTATTTGAGGATGACACAATATTCTTTTTAAGAGACTTAAAGAACACTATTCCTAACCTGATGAACCTGCTTGAGAAATTTGGCGAATTTTCCAGATATAAAATCAATAATAGTAAATCAGTACTACTGTTTCTTAATGATGAGGACAGGAAATCCCCTCCAATAAAAACCAAATTCACTATCACTACAGATGGGTTCAAGTATCTGGGAGTCCAAATCACCCCAGATATAGATAAAATTGTCACTATAAATTACGATCCCTTGGTAGATGAGGTCACAGAAACACTTGGTCGCTGGTCAAGTTTACCTATTTCTATGATAGGACGCATTAATATAATGAAGATGTCAATTTTACCAAAATTTTTATATTATTTTCAAACACTTCCTTTGCCACTACCTCGATCATTTTTTGATAAATTGAACAAAATATTCAGTGAATTCATATGGAACAAGAGGAAAGCAAGACTTCGGTTCAAGCTACTTTATTTACCTTATGAAAGAGGGGGCCTTCAATTTCCAAACCTTCAGTGGTATTATATGGCAGCACAATTAACATCAGCATTGCACTATTTCAGTACAGGCACTCCTCCAGCTTGGGTATCCATCGAGCAACAATCAATCCCAAATTTACCAATAAACAACTATCTATATTCATCTGATATAAAACTACTTAAAAAACAAACAAAAAATCCATTTCTAAAAAACACAATAACTGTATGGTACAATGCCCATAAACTTGTCAAAAACCCTATAACAATATCTCGTTTCTCACCTATATGGAACAATAACCAGTTCATACCAGGTAGGATGGATGGAGGATTCAAATTATGGAAAGACAAAGGCATTCAGACAATCAAGGACCTATATGTAGATGGAAAACTGCTTACATTCAATGAATTGTGAAAAATTTCAAATCCCCAAAAGCACTTTTTTAAATATTTACAAATAAGAAATTTCATATCATCAAAATATAGAGAAAGTACGAATATCCCCTGTCTATCAACAATTGAAGAAATTACTATAAAACACCAGAAAGGGAAAGGTCTATTATCAAATTTTACAACCTGCTCATGGTCCATTCTAAAGATTCAACACTAGATAAATTGAATGCTTGGAGGAATGACTTGCATGAAGATATAAGTGAAACTGAATGGAACGAAGCATGTTTAAGAGCACAGAAACAAACAATAAATACAAGACTTAAACTACTTCAATACAAATGGCTAACAAGGACATATATAACTCCTGAAATACTTCACCATATCTCTAATAATATTCCCGACACTTGTAATAAATGTGGTAACTTTAAAGGAACTCTTGTACACTGTCTTTGGGAATGCGCGACAATTCAACTTTTTTGGAAAAATGTAATTCAATGCTTAATGGAAATATTTAATATAAACATTCCACTTTGTGCAAAATTATGTATATTGGGAATATATCCTGATGGCCTATTGAAAAAAAACAAGTGAAACTATTGGATTTTGGACTTTTACAAGCTAGAAGAGTTATTGCTCTGAATTGGAAGAATATTGAAGCCCCTTCCCCAAGACAGTGGATTAAGGAACTTTCAGAATGTATAGGTATTGAAAGACTGACATATATAGTCAAGGGTAAACGAAAAGATTTTGTTAAATTGTGGGAACCATATTTGAATATTATATCTATGAAATAGGAAATACAGAAGTCATCTCTACATTATTATTATTATGCATTTTCCTTTTTGTTACTGCTGAATAGTGATATTTGAGTGGATTGTGATAAATTGCGCAATGTAAGGTTTATATGTGCACAAGTATGGATGTGTATGTGTGTGTGTGTGTGTGTGTGTGTGTGTGTGAAATGTACTGTTCTTCTTGTATATTGACATGTTCATATTGTCAATTATTCATATTGTTATATCTTTGCAAGAAAATTTAATAAAAATACTGGAAAAAAAAAAAAACTTGGTCATGGCGTCAGCGGTATCGCCCCTCTCCTAGCGCCTTCGGACAGCAGCTCAGGATATGCTCCAAGGTGCCCCTTCTCTGGCACAGCTTGCAATCAGGAATATTGACCAGGCCCCGGGTGTGCAGGTTGGCCGGGCTCGGAAGGACGTCATAAACTGACTGGATGAGGAACTTGATGCGTAGTGGCTCCGCTCTCCACATCTCTGCTCAAGTGATCTTGCGGGATTCTGCATGCTCCCACCGAGTCCACGCTCCCTGCTTGGACATATCAACCATCTTGCTGTATCGATATTCCTCCTCCTATGCTCTTATCTCATCCTGAACCAGCTGACACTTCTCCTTTCCACGGGCTTCATCGTACCGCGGCTTTGGAAAGCAACCCAGACCTGCCCGCCCCGTTGCGACTGAGCCCACCAGCATCTTATGCCTCAGTTGCGCTTCGGCTCTGGTAATGGCCTCCTGTCCCTGCCACTTTCTTCCGGTCTTCATGAGGATCCCTGCTGATGCGACTTTGATGTCTGCGGAGTCCCTCTACAACACTGCCTCTCTGGAGCGGGTGACTTTGAACTCCTCTGTCAGTCCACTGAAAGGGAGCTACAGTTTGATAGAATGGCCATACAGGGCGATGCTGCTCAAGGATCTAGGAAGCCCCAGCCATCTCCTGATAAACTGGCTGATGGACTTCTCCAGTGCCTCTACCTTTGTTATTGGTACCTCATAGACCAGCAGGGGCCAGATATCCTTGGCAGGACTCCGTGCTGGTAGATCCAGGCTTTAAATTTCCCTGGGACACCAGACTTATCGATGGTGATGAGCCAGGTTGCCAGGCCGCACTTGATCTGTTTTATGGCTGCTGCGTCCTTCAGGCAGCTATCAAAGACCTTTCCCAGGGTCTTGACAGGTTTTTTGGTCACTGATGGGATTCTGGGCCCTCCCAAGGCAAAGCAGAACTGATCGGTCACTTTGCCTTTCTTCAGGACCAGAGACCTGGACTTAGCAGGCTTAAAGCTCATTCTCGCCCACTGCATGAGCTGTTCCAGTCCCTGCAAGAGCCACCTGTAACCTGGCACCAATGTTGTCATGACTGTCAAGTCATCCATAAAGGCTCTTATGGGGGGCTGCCGTGTTCCAGATCTTGATTTGTCTCCTCTGCATTTGACGATCATGTTCTTGGCCAGCGAAAAGAGTGGCACTGAGATCGTGCAGCCGGTGATTATGCCCTTTTTGAGGCGGTGCCAGGCAGATGTTACTTGGCCTGTGGAGACTCGAGCACTGAAGTTGTTGTTGAAGTCCATAATGAGGCCACAGATCTTGCCTGGTGGATCTTCAGGCCTTTGTGGTTCTTGCAGACTTTGCCGCAAATACAGACTGCATTCGTAATCCGTTGTCCATTTGCTTGGGTCATCACCGGAAATTCCGTCTGGTTGGGATGCTATATAATATACAGATATATATATATATATATATATATATATATATATATATATATATATATATATATAAAAAGACAAACCCTCCATGACACATGACTGCTTCTTTGCCTGTTTTGATACATCCCACCAGCACTCATCTGCTAAAGCTCTGCCCCCACCCCCACCGCTCTCCTGCTCCACTCCACTCACTGTGCAGGAGCATGAGGTCAGACGAGTGCTCCTGGCAGTGAATCCTAAGAAAGCCGCTGGCCCAGACAGAGTACCTGGCAAGGTGCTCAGAGCGTGCGCCTACCAGCTTGCTCCCACCTTCACCAGGATCTTCAACGTCTCTCTGGACCAGGCAGTTATCCCATCCTGCCTCAAAACCACCACAATAATACCTGTGCCGAAGAAGTCTCCCATCACCAGCCTGAATGGCTACCGTCCGGTGGCCCTTACTCCGGTAGTCATGAAGTGCTTCGAGAGACTAGTTCTCCAGCACATCAAGATCTATCTTCCTCCAGACTTTGACCCTCACCAGTTCGCATACCGTGTGAACAGATCCAGCAGCAGCAGAGTTACGTTCGGATGCTCTTTGTGAATTACAGTTCAGCCTTCAATACAATAATCCCGGACATTCTCACTACAAAACTGGCCCTTCTCGTCCTCCCCCCTCTCACATGTGCCTGGATCAAGGACTTTCTGACCAATCGGCCCTAGACTGTGAGACTTGGCCCCCACCTCTCCTCCACCCGCACACTGAGCATTGGCTCCCCACAGGGCTGTGTGCCCAGCCCCCTCCTATACTGCCTCTACACCTACGACTGCATTTCGGCCCACCAAAACAACCTGGTGGTCAAGTTTGCTGATGACACCATCGTGGTCGGACTCATCTCTAAGGGTGATGAGACAGTTTATAGAGAGGAGGTCCTGAAGCTGGCAGCCTGGTGTTCAGAGAATAACCTCACACTGAACACCAAGAAAACCAAGGAAATCATCACTGACTACAGGAAGCACAGCATCGACCCCCCCCCCCCCCCTTTCATCAATGGTGAGCGTGTGGAGAGGGTTCACACCTTCAAGTTTTTCGGCGTCTTCATCTCCGATGATACCTCCTGGTCTGTGAACATTACAGCAGTAACCAAGAAGGCTCAGCAGCGGCTACACTTCCTGAGAGTCCTCAGGAAGCACAAGCTAGACTCCAACCTGCTGCTGACCTTCTATCAAGCATCCATCCAGAGCCTGCTGACATATTGCATCACAGTATGGTACGGCAGCTGTACTGCTGCAGACAGGGAGAGGCTCCAGAGAGTCATAATGACAGCCCAAGAGATCATTGGCTGCCCTCTTGCCAGAAACTGGGCGACAGCCAGGTGAAACCATTCGGATGATTCAGACGACTTTCGGTGATGATGCTATGGGCATCACACAGATTAAGGAGCGGTACAACCGGTTTAAAGACATCCGCACAATGGTGGAGAGCGAGCCACGCTCCGGTCGGCCATCAACATGCTGAAATGACCACATCATTTCCAAAATGAACGCTGTGGTGATGCGGGACCGTTGTGTGACTATCCGAGAAATTGTGGAAGAGGTGGACATCAGCACTTTTTCGGTACATTCCACTGTGACAGAAGATTTGGCCATGAAAAGAGTGGCGGCGAAATTCATGATGCTGCTGACGGCGGCGCAAAAGCGCCTTCGTGTTGAAGTCTCACAAGACATGTTGTGACATGCCCACCTCTTCCACAATTTCTCGGATAGTCACACGACTAAAAATTCACCAAAAGCTGTCTGAATCATCCGAATGGTTTCCACCTTGCTAGTTTCTGGCAAAATTTGATGCAACGTTGCTCCAGTTGTTCCGTCTTTTTCCTTGAAATGAAAATCTGCCGAGCGCACTGCACACGTCACACAAAGGCTGCTTACCAGCAAATGATGCAACCGACAGGCGTGAAAAAGTTCACGCATGCGCACGAAGGTTCAAGGTTGGCTCATGCAAGCACACGTGATTCAAATCCATCAGGTTTTTGAAAAAAATAAAAAAATAAAAAGGTCCGATACTTTTCTAACAGACTTCGTATTAGACCCAGGGTTAATTATAACAGTTCATCCCTTCCTTTGTGATTTTTTTGTGGTGGTCTTTCTTTTTCCCTCAACAATATATGTTGATTCTGGCTGTTTTGTGATGTTGGCTGTGCAGATAGTCATTTTGAATCTATAATTAACAATACACTAAACCTCAATTTTTGTTCAGGTTTCTTCAAACATGGTGTGTGATATAAGTAATCATAGGTTTTCAAGGTCTATAATCAAGGAATTCAGTTTTGACCATTCTGAAGTGATAATACTGGAAATTTTCAAAACAGTACTACGATATTGTCGAATTCTGAATATATATGCTACCTATATGTGATGTGACAAACCATTCTCGAACCAAGTACTTTCAAGTATTGATGCAGAGGGTGAAAATGGATAGCAACACGTTCACACCGCACAAAGACACTAGAAATTCATAAAGCAGTAGAAGCTTTCCAAAAATGTGCAAATCTTTTCAAAGTTGAAAACAAGGATTTGTTGTACTGTCTTTCGTCAGGTGCATCAGCTCCCAAAGATGTTGAACAAGATTTGTTTGAGGCTGACAAGATAGGCAAAGAAGCATTCAAAATATTTATACAAGAAAGGCTGCTCAAGAAGAAGAAATGCTTCAATGATCCTGTCAGAAAGCAGAACCTAAAGACATTTCCTTCCACTGCAAATCAAAACGTAACTGTCAAAAAGTACAGAGAAAATAGCAAAGCAAATCAAAGCAGAAAGAAATGTATTCGTTAAAGTTGCTGTATTGGCAACAAAAAGTATAACAGACATGGAGAAGGTTATGAGCCGTCCATTGGGACCTGTTCCTTGGTCTATAGCAGCAGCAGATGGAACACCTGTCAAATCCAACAACATAAAGATGCCCAAGCTCTGGAAACAGAGCAAGGCCTCACAAACAGACTACATTCTGAGTGCATGAACTGTACTTCTGACTGGTGAACTGACTGAAAAAGCGTTTGACCAACTGCCAAGAGGACCATGTTAATTTCATCACTGACACTGACATACCACGTTTCATTAAAGATACTGAAAGGAAGCACAGAGGAAACCCTAAACTATATCTGCTCACAAATACTTTGGTGAAAGTACTGCGCAACTGGAAGGAATTTATGTCATATTCGGAGAATAAGCAGCCACTTATCCAGTTTCCAGTTCGTGTTGGATGAGTGGCAGAAAGACATGTTTGGCAAAAGGGCAGAGTTGTTTTCCTTTGGAGTAGGCTGGACTAAATGCACATCACAAGGACAGACGGACTACAAGCACAGCAAAACCAAGGCGTGTTTGTCACTGGAGGAAGCAGACAGCGGAATAATCCTGCACAGTCTTCATATTATTTTTTATTTCTTTTTTTTTTAATCAAGTTAAATTTTTTAAGAATGTCTGGCAGGTAGCACTGAAAAAGCCCGAGCTTTTTGAGTAAGGTGCACCCTGTTAAATACAGTAAGTAAACTAATTCATAAATAGTATGTGCAACATTTAGAATTTTAAAGTAAAAGAACAATAAGAATTACATTTCAAAGTCATATAATGTTCAAAATCATATTAAATGATGATCTTCGTCATTTGATTTGTAACATGATTAATATGGGTTGTAGAGTAGTTACTTGTAGATTGCTATATCAGATGCATAAGAAACTTTTTTTTCTCTAAAAACAATGAAAAACAAAGTTTTGAATGAATCTTCCAAATTATTCCAAACATTAACTCCATGGTATTTAACTGACTGATTTTGAACAAATGATGTTTAAAAGATTGGTCACTGAAAATCTTAATTCAATTTCATATACTTTGAATGTATCCTGTTTTGTTTAACTTAATGAATACACTTATTAGTGCCTTCCTCACCTACCTTAGCAGGTAGCTGTAGCTTTAGGCCTGGGGTAGATGTCATCAGGTGCTATCCAACCTTCTCTGGGTGTTTCAGCCCTAAACCACGACACCCTCCAGTTGGTGGGCCCGCAGTGAGTGGCCAACTCACTGCCCATCTGCCCCCGGCTTCCAGCTCTCCTCCTCCCTTTTGCTCCAGATCCAGCATGAGGCACGTTCTGCCTCCTCCCCCATCCTGCGAGCCGCTTGCTTTTTACTCTGCTCGTCCATCCCAATGGCACAAAGGAAGCTCCATGTAGACTTTGCTGGGAAGCCCCTACACCCTATCTCTACAGGGAAAACCCATGCCTGCCAGCCCCTGTCTCGACATTCTTGGGCCAGAGGTTGGTATTTTGCAGCTTTCCTTTCGTGGGCCTCCTCGCAGCCCTCTTCCCATGGCACTGTTAGCTCGACCAGGATTATCTTCTGGTCTTTTGCCGACCACAGCACTATGTCGGGGCGGAGGGATGTTTGCACCACCTCGGGAAACTGCAACCTACTCCCTACATCCACCCTCATCTCCCAGGAGCTTGCGGCATGAAGTATGCTGGGTCTTATCCTTTTGGTGGTCTGTACAGGCCTGGCTCCTTCCTTAAGGAAGGTGATCATTCTTCCTGCAGTTGTGTGAACTGGTCTCTTCTTGACTCTCTCCCGCTCTATGGTATCAGCCAATGAGAGGAGCACTTTGTCATGGCGCCATCTATACCGCCCCTGGGTCAAAGATATTTTACACCCAGAGAGTATGTGGGCCAGAGTCCCCTTCTGGCTGCACAACTTGCAAAGTGGATCCTCTCTTAGCCCCCATGTGTGCAGATGTACTGGAGAGGGGAGGGTGTCATAGACCGACCGCAAGAGGAAGGAGATGCGGTATGGCTCCAGGCGCCACAGCTCTCTCCACGTGACTTTGCGCCTAGGCAAATCCCATTTTGTCCAGGCCCCCTGGGATCCTTGCTGCACTGCTCTGGCTACTCGCTTCTCCTCCTCCCTGTTCCTCACTTCTGCCTGCACCATGCCTCGCCTGGTTCTCATGTTTGCGCCTCCCCAAGTTTGAAATTGTGCAGAGCCGAAACCTTGTCGATGGACGCATTGGTTGCCAGCAATATCCCGCAACTTCAGGGAACTGATGGCCTGTTCCACAGCTGTGTTGGCAGACCATTTGCGTCCAGACCTAGTTGTAATGCCCGCTTGTTTAATGAGGTCATCGTTAGAATTCCTCAAGCTTAGGACGACCCTGCATTTTGCCACCTTGTACTCCTCAACAACTGATGACAGGGGGAGTTGCAATTGACCAGACCAGATGTAAAGGCCCACTGCTGAGAAGCTTGGGGGAATTCCCAGCCACCTCCGCAGGTGCTTGTTGATCTTCCTCTCAATGACCTCGATGGTAGTCATGGGAAACTCATAGACTGTGAATAGCCAAAGTAGCCTGGGCAAGAGGCCATGTTGATACAGCCAGGTCTTAATAATGTAATCTGAAAATATTGTCGGCAAGCAATCAACTTGAAATATCCACATAAATATACTCGTTTTGAATGACATGAATAGGGCTGAAACGATTACTCGAATAACTCGAATAATTCGATTACAAAAAATGATCGAGGCAAATTCTGTGCCTCAAAGCTTTGTTTAAACGTTGTAGTACATATGCCAGGCCTGTGTGTGGCGCTGTAACATCCCCAGAAAAACAACAGAAGAAGACTACAGCATGCGCTCAGGCTGTGTAACAGCTAATAATTTAGCTCTTAAAGCTACCGCTTTCCAATGAGACACAGAGTAAAATAAAGCCTTTTAAGACAAAAAGGGTCCACAATGATCATTTGAAATAGACTTACTGCACATTTAAAGTGAAGCAGTGTGTTTGTTTATCATTTAAAAAACACACGGTCTGCTCGATGTGGTGAGTGACTATTGACCTGACGGCCGGGTACCCACAGTCGAAGCCGGTGTCCCGTCGAGAGGAGGTGAACGTCGAGATTAGGTGCGTCGCACTACTGCACATGTGGAGATGATGCAACTTGCTCGATGTGCAACTGTGCATGCGCTTTTTGTTTTTTTCCTCTACCCACCGAGAAGTGCGCTTCATCTGCGGAGGTGGAGAACAGCCAGTGGAGCAAACCACGTTTTTAAAAAATATATATAGAAACACACTGCTTCACTTTAAATGCACAAGTCCGTTTCAGACGATCAGCACAGACCCTTTCTCTTAAAAGGCTTTATTTTACTCAGCATGTGGCTTTGTAAACTTGTAGCATCGCCTGCTACATTGATTAGCGCTTACATTAGTTATGGACATGCTCTATGGTCTTCTTCTGGGATTTTTATACATTTACTTGCCCATCAAAATAAGCGAACTTCGTCAAGTAATTTTTTCAGTGCACGCATGTGCAGTTACGCGAGGCACCTGATCTTGACAGACTTATCTGTCGAGATGAGGTGCACGCACCTCATCTCGACAGAACACCAGCTGCTGTTCAGACTCGCACTAAGTGTTTTGCTTTTTCTGGGCAACACACAATGCTTCACAAACACGGTAACTTAAAAAAACAAAAAAAAAAAAAAACGTAACTGCAAGGCTTGCATGTTCAACCTCCTGCTGAAATGCATCTGCTGAATCGCAGAGGAACAGGGATAAAAATAATAATAATAACAAAAAATCACATAGGGATCCAGTCCACCAACCTTAAAAAAAAAAAAAAAACTCAAAATGGTTACATTTTACAAGTTGGGGGAAAAACAGAACAGAAAGCCACATCCCATCGCCATTTCAGCAAAATGTCAAGACTTTGGCACAGGGACATTGTGCCATTGCTTCGGGAGAGCCCTACACTATTGATGTTGTTTAAAAACGTACAAGTACTTTTTATCCGATTACTCGATTAATCGCCAGAATAATCGATAGAATACTCGATTACAAAAATAATCGATAGCTGCAGCACTAGACATGAGTTTGATGAATGGAAGTATTCCGAGCCTACCATTTAATGTTTCACAATGCATCCTAAAATGAACACCAAAGAAGATCTGAATTACTCTTTCTTGTAAAACTATCAACTTGTATAATGAAAACTCACAGGTTCTACCCCTTGGAAGACTGCAGAAATTATAGTATGGAAATATCAATGTATAAGACAGCACAATTGTGGTCAGATCACCAGACACAGATGTGTTTGTCTTACTTCTGAAGATTGCTTCTGAAGTCTTTGTTTTTTATAGTGGAACTGGTGACAAAAGACACCTTATAGATGTCCAGAAACTCAGAGAAGTAATATTAGGTCAGCTGCTGTGCAAAGTCTTACCATCTCTATACATTTTCTGAAAGTGATACAGTGAGTGCCTTTGTATGGAAAAGGAAGTTACTGCCATTGGCACAACTATGGGAGAACCCAGAGCTAATTCCTACCTTCAAAGCTTTAGGAACTAGTCTGACCGTGCACAAAAATGAATATGTCAGTGTTGAGCAATTGAATGTGCATCCATAAAGTATTCACAGTGCTTCACTTTTTCCACATTTTCTTATGTTACAGGCTTATTCCAAAACAGAGTAAATTCATTTTTTGCCCTCAAAATTCTTCTCACAAAACCCCATAACAACATAAGAAAAAAAACATTTTGAAATTTTTGCAAATTTATTATAAATATAAAACTAAGAAATCACATGTAAATAAGTATTCGCTCCCAATGCTCAATACTTTGTTGATGCACCTTTGGCATGAATTACAGCTTCAAGTCTTCTTGAATATGATGCCACAAGGTCGGCTCACGTATCTTTGGGCAGTTTTGTCCATTCCTCTTTGCAGCACCTCTCAAGCTCCATAAGGGTGGATGGGGAGAGTTGGCGCACAGCAATTTTCAGATGTCTCCAGGGATGTTCAATCAGATTCAAGTCTGGGCTCTTGCTGGGCCACTCAAGGACATTCACAGCATTGAAGCCACTCCTTTGATATCTTGGCTGTGTGCTTAGAGTCATTGTCCTGCTGAAAGATGAACCATCGCCCCAGTCTGAGGTCAAGAGCGCTCTGGAACAGGTTTTCATCCAGGATGTGTCTATACATTGCTGCATTCATCTTTCCTTCAATCCTGACTAGTCTCTCAGTTCCTGCTGCTGAAAAACATCCCCACAGCATGATGCTGCCACCACCATGCTTCAATGTAGGGATGGTGCCTGGTTTCCTCCAAACATGATGCCTGGCATTCACACCAATGAGTTCAATCTTTGTCTCATCAGTCAAGAGAATTTTGCTTCTCATGGTCTCAGAGCCTCTCAGGTGCCTTTTGGCAAACTCCATGTGGGCTGCCATGTGCCTTTTACAAAGGAGTGGCTTCTGTCTCGCCACTCTACCATACAGGCCTGATTGGTGGATTGCTGCAGAGATGGTTGTCCTTGTGAACGGTTTTCCTCTCTCCATGCAGGAATGCTGGAGCTCTGGCAGAGTGACCATTGGGTTCTTGGTCACCTCCCTGACTAAGGTCCTTCTCCCCCGATTGCTCAGTTTAGACCGGTGGCCAGCTCCAAGAAGAGTCCTGATAGATCCGAACTTCTTCCATTTACAGATGATGGAGGCCACTGTGCTCATTGGGACTTTCAAAGCAGCAAAAATATTTATATACCCTTCCCCAGATTTGTGCCTTGAGACAATCCTGTCTGAGGTCTACAGACAATTCCTTTGACTTCATGCTTGGTTTGTGCTCTGACATGTACTGTCAACTGTAGGACCTTATATCTAGACAGGTATAGGTATCGAAAACCGGTTCCTGTTAAGAATCAATAAGAAATCATTCAATCCACTGACATCAACAGGGTTTTTGCTTAATGATTCCCTTATCGTTTCTTCAGTTCACATTATGTCGGCGCATAGCTAGTGGTCGAAGATAGCTCCCACGACTCGACATGATGAAAACACATTTGTTTTTGTCTCGTGCACGCTCCGCTGAGGAAACAAGATTAGCTGCACTATCAATGGGTCAGAGTCCAAAGATTTACCCAGACTGACAAGAAAATATGAGTAAATTAAGTACTATACTTAAGTATATATTTTTGTGGTTTCTTGAGGCATTTTGTGAATGCAGAAATGGAATTCCATTCACCTAACCTGCTGATCCTATGTCTAAAATACTTCCAACAGAAACTTCTTTCAGGTCTGTTTTCTAAATTCTGAGAGAAGCTTTGCCTTTCTCTGGAATATTTATTACAATACATGAGGACATTCCTAATTACCAAAACAATGTCCTAAATAGGGTGATAAGCGGAATCGATATTGGCATCGATATTGATAAAATCTTATCAGTACCGATCCATAGACAGTTATGTGCCTTTCCAAATCATGTCCAATCAATTACATTTACCCCAGATGAACTCCAATTAAGCTGTAGAAACATCTCAAGGATGATCAGTGGAAACAGGATGCACCTGATCTCAGTTTTGAGCTTCATGCGACAGGCTGTGAAAACGTATGTACATTCAATTTCTTCTGGGCTTTTTTAATTTATTTTTAATAAATTTGCAAAAATCTAAAATAAACTTTTTTTAACATTGTCATTATGGGATACTATGTGTAGAAGTGAAGTGCTGTGAATACTTTCCTTTTTGCTCTATACATGCTTACTTTACCAGAGGTTCTTACCACATTTATCAGTTGACAAGCTACGGCATTGACTTGTTTCTGCAAAGATACAGCTTAAGGTCAGGAGTTCCCTCAGATTGTGATGAAATGGATAAGAACCTTTTGTTCTTATACTAGATGTCACTGAGAGAACATATGAAGAATTAAAATATCAGGCACTCATATGGAACAGCAGACTGAGACAATCCAGATGTGCCTTTCCCAAACGGGCATGGCCATTGTGCCACGATAGGCACATAGAACTTGCATGTTGCAGTGGATCGCTGATGCCACAGTAATTGTGGTGGAGCTCATAAAGGAAAAATGATGATCAAGAGGAAGACCAAGAGAAGAGAAGCGTCGAACTGGACAATTTCACAATTTCTTAGTTATCTTATTAAATGGGCTCAACGGCATTGGCAGTTGCATTGCAATAAAAGCAGAGTGGTATTTTGTATTTCTTCAGCTGACAAGGAATTATTGATGTGATAACTTTATCTGGATGTGTGTCCACAGCAAAGGCAGTATTCTCAGTGTAGTGACTTTCTGTGTGAATCAGCCACCACCAAAAACTGGAGCACACATTAGATGATCTGTTACTCCAGTCAACCAAGCAACAAGCCATATTATGATATGTAGATATTTGTAATAAAATGCTAACAAAGGAGCCGCTGGGTCATGCTAACGTTAGCTGTTATCATAGCGCTATGTAATGGTACTGACATCTATCAATCAATCAATTTTTTTATATAGCGCCAAATCACAACAAACAGTTGCCCCAAGGCGCTTTATATTGTAAGGCAAGGCCATACAATAATTATGTAAAACCCCAACGGTCAAAACGACCCCCTGTGAGCAAGCACTTGGCTACAGTGGGAAGGAAAAACTCCCTTTTAACAGGAAGAAACCTCCAGCAGAACCAGGCTCAGGGAGGGGCAGTCTTCTGCTGGGACTGGTTGGGGCTGAGGGAGAGAACCAAGAAAAAGACATGCTGTGGAGGGGAGCAGAGATCAATCACTAATGATTAAATGCAGAGTGGTGCATACAGAGCAAAAAGTGAAAGAAACAGTGCATCATGGGAACCCCCCAGCAGTCTACGTCTATAGCAGCATAACTAAGGGATGGTTCAGGGTCACCTGATCCAGCCCTAACTATAAGCTTTAGCAAAAAGGAAAGTTTTAAGCCTAATCTTAAAAGTAGAGAGGGTGTCTGTCTCCCTGATCTGAATTGGGAGCTGGTTCCACAGGAGAGGAGCCTGAAAGCTGAAGGCTCTGCCTCCCATTCTACTCTTACAAACCCTAGGAACTACAAGTAAGCCTGCAGTCTGAGAGCGAAGCGCTCTATTGGGGTGATATGGTACTACGAGGTCCCTAAGATAAGATGGGACCTGATTATTCAAAACCTTATAAGTAAGAAGAAGAATTTTAAATTCTATTCTAGAATTAACAGGAAGCCAATGAAGAGAGGCCAATATGGGTGAGATATGCTCTCTCCTTCTAGTCCCCGTCAGTACTCTAGCTGCAGCATTTTGAATTAACTGAAGGCTTTTTAGGGAACTTTTAGGACAACCTGATAATAATGAATTACAATAGTCCAGCCTAGAGGAAACAAATGCATGAATTAGTTTTTCAGCATCACTCTGAGACAAGACCTTTCTGATTTTAGAGATATTGCGTAAATGCAAAAAAGCAGTCCTACATATTTGTTTAATATGCGCTTTGAATGACATATCCTGATCAAAAATGACTCCAAGATTTCTCACAGTATTACTAGAGGTCAGGGTAATGCCATCCAGAGTAAGGATCTGGTTAGACACCATGTTTCTAAGATTTGTGGGGCCAAGTACAATAACTTCAGTTTTATCTGAGTTTAAAAGCAGGAAATTAGAGGTCATCCATGTCTTTATGTCTGTAAGACAATCCTGCAGTTTAGCTAATTGGTGTGTGTCCTCTGGCTTCATGGATAGATAAAGCTGGGTATCATCTGCGTAACAATGAAAATTTAAGCAATACCGTCTAATAACACTGCCTAAGGGAAGCATGTATAAAGTGAATAAAATTGGTCCTAGCACAGAACCTTGTGGAACTCCATAATTAACTTTAGTCTGTGAAGAAGATTCCCCATTTACATGAACAAATTGTAATCTATTAGACAAATATGATTCAAACCACCGCAGCGCAGTGCCTTTAATACTTATGGCATGCTCTAATCTCTGTAATAAAATTTTATGGTCAACAGTATCAAAAGCAGCACTGAGGTCTAACAGAACAAGCACAGAGATGAGTCCACTGTCCGAGGCCATAAGAAGATCATTTGTAACCTTCACTAATGCTGTTTCTGTACTATGATGAATTCTAAAACCTGACTGAAACTCTTCAAATAGACCATTCCTCTGCAGATGATCAGTTAGCTGTTTTACAACTACCCTTTCAATAATTTTTGAGAGAAAAGGAAGGTTGGAGATTGGCCTATAATTAGCTAAGATAGCTTGGTCAAGTGATGGCTTTTTAAGTAATGGTTTAATTACTGCCACCTTAAAAGCCTGTGGTACATAGCCAACTAATAAAGATAGATTGAGCATATTTAAGATCGAAGTATTAAATAATGGTAGGGCTTCCTTAAGCAGCCTGGTAGGAATGGGGTCTAATAAACATGTTGATGGTTTGGATGAAGTAACTAATGAAAATAACTCAGACAGAACAATCGGAGAGAAAGAGTCTAACCAAATACCGGCATCACTGAAAGCAGCCAAAGATAACGATACGTCTTTGGGATGGTTATGAGTAATTTTTTCTCTAATAGTTAAAATTTTGTTAGCAAAGAAAGTCATGAAGTCATTACTAGTTAAAGTTAATGGAATACTCAGCTCAATAGAGCTCTGACTCTTTGTCAGCCTGGCTACAGTGCTGAAAAGAAACCTGGGGTTGTTCTTATTTTCTTCAATTAGTGATGAGTAGAAAGATGTCCTAGCTTTACGGAGGGCTTTTTTATAGAGCAACAGACTCTTTTTCCAGGCTAAGTGAAGATCTTCTAAATTAGTGAGACGCCATTTCCTCTCCAACTTACGGGTTATCTGCTTTAAGCTACGAGTTTGTGAGTTATACCACGGAGTCAGGCACTTCTGATTTAAAGCTCTCTTTTTTAGAGGAGCTACAGCATCCAAAGTTGTCTTCAATGAGGATGTAAAACTATTGATGAGATACTCTACTTACAGAGTTTAGGTAGCTACTCTGCACTGTGTTGGTATATGGCATTAGAGAACATAAAGAAGGAATCATATCCTTAAACCTAGTTACAGCGCTTTCTGAAAGACTTCTAGTGTAATGAAACTTATTCCGCACTGCTGGGTAGTCCATCAGAGTAAATGTAAATGTTATTAAGAAATGATCAGACAGAAGGGAGTTTTCAGGGAATACTGTTAAGTCTTCTATTTCCATACCATAAGTCAGAACAAGATCTAAGATATGATTAAAGTGGTGGGTGGACTCATTTACTTTTTGAGCAAAGCCAATAGAGTCTAATAATAGATTAAATGCAGTGTTGAGGCTGTCATTCTCAGCATCTGTGTGGATGTTAAAATCGCCCACTATAATTATCTTATCTGAGCTAAGCACTAAGTCAGACAAAAGGTCTGAAAATTCACAGAGAAACTCACAGTAACGACCAGGTGGACGATAGATAATAACAAATAAAACTGGTTTTTGGGACTTCCAATTTGGATGGACAAGACTAAGAGTCAAGCTTTCAAATGAATTAAAGCTCTGGAAAGATTACATTACATTAGATCTAAAAGATTACATCATTTCCAAGACATGTTAATGATTAAATCCATCATAAATCACGGCATGCCTCCACTGGAATGTCATCCGGACTAACTGCCTTTCCACTCTTCATTCTCTTCATAGCTGTCATCACTTCATCCTTACTGATCCCTTGCACTTTCTGATTCTCTCTCTCTCTCTCTCTCTCTCTCCCCTTCATTCAGCAGCTATCAACTCCTCAAAATATTCCCTCCAGCTTCTCAACACACTCTCCTCCCTCCCTTGTAAACACTCTACCAGCTGCATCTTTTATGCAGCTGATGCACATCATCTCCAGCTTGGTGTCTTTCTCTGCCCGATTGGTTTAAGTCCTTTTCTCCTTCCTTAGTATTTCACTTCTTGCACAGCTCGTTATATCCTCCTGACTACCAGGACGCATATATATACGAGGTCTCTCAATAAAGTAACGGCCCTTTTTATTTTTTTCAAAAACTATATGGATTTGAATCACGTGTGATTACATCAGCCAACCTTGAACCCTCGTGCGCATGCGTGAGTTTTTCCATGCCTGTCGGTTGCGTCATTCACCTGTGGGCAGGCTTTGAGTGAGGAGTGGTCTAGCCCTCTCATCTTTTTTTTTTTCATTGTTCAGGAATGGCTCAGAGACTGGCGCTTTGCTTTATCAAAATTTTTTCAGAAACTGTGAGGCACATCGAAGTGGACACCATTCGAGAAATTCAGACGGTTTTCGGTGAAAATTTTAACGGCTGATGAGAGATTATGGAGTGTTACTGTAACTTTAAGGACTCCCCACAGAGCCGCAAGGCGCGCCGTGCTCCGAGCCGCCGTCGCCAGCCTGTTTCAAGCTGAAAACTTCCAAATTTAAGCATCTGTTGACCCAGGACGTCGTGAGAGAACAGAGAAGTTTCAGAAAAGTTCGGGATCAGCAGTTTATCCAGACATTCCACTGTTAAAGGAGATTTTGTAATGAAAGACTTGCGGACGGATTCACGTGTCGGCACCCAGCCGCTCATGGCGCGGCGCCACAGTAAAACACCTCCGTGTTGATAACCATTCGTAAGATTCAGGCGGTTTTCGATGGCTTTCAGTCGAGTGAGTAGCCGAGAAATTGTTTAACAGCTGGGCATGTTCAAACTTGTCCTGTAATGCTTCCAACAGAGGTGTTTTGCTGTGGCGCCGCGCGATGAGCGACTGGGTGCCGACGCGTGAATCCATCCGCATGTCTTTCATTACAAAATCTCCTTTAACAGTGGAATGTCCAGATAAACTGCTGATCCCGAGCTCCTCTGAGACTTCTCTGTTCTCTCACGACGTCCTGGGTCAACAGAGGCTTAAATTTGGAAGTTTTCAGCTTGAAACAGGCTGACGACGGTGGCTAGGGGCGCGGCTCTGTGGGGAGTCCTTAAAGCGACAGTAACACTCCATAATCTCTCATCAGCCGTTAAAATTTTCACAGAAAACCAGCTGAATTTCTCGAATGGTGTCCACTCGGATGTGCCTCACAGTTTTTGAAAAAATTTTGATCAAGCAAAGCGGCAGTCTCTGAGCCATTCCTGAACAATGAAAAAAAAGACAAGGGGGTGGACCAGTGCTCACTCAAAGCCTGCCCACAGGCGAATGACGCAACCGACAGGCGTGGAAAAACTCACGCATGTGCACGAGGGTTCAAGGTTGGCTGATGTAATCGCACGTGATTCAAATCCATATAGTTTTTGAAAAAAATAAAAAGGACCATTACTTTATTGACAGACCTCGTACATATACATATATATATACATATATATATATATATATATATATATATATATATACATATATATATATATATATATATATATATATATATATATACACATACATACATACATACATACATACATACATATATATACATATATATATATATATGTAATATTTAGTGAATATTGTCTTTTTCTTCATGACCGTCCTGCAGACTAACTATAGGAGGACGCTCATGTGCACAACCATGAGGTTTTGGGATTACCTGTGACCTATCTTACGTCAACATTAATAAGATTTCTTGTAAATCACTTCCAAATCTACCAAATGTTGGACATAGCATCTGATCCCTTGAATTTCTCCCCCTCAGGGGTAGAAATTCTAAATTGTTTCCAGACAGCATGAATATGGATCATACTGACAATATCATATTATGAATCCCTTATCTAAATGCTAAGGAATAACATTATAGTGATGCCAAAGAAAATTATTTTTATGACTTAAATCTTAAAAAACCCAGTGGCACTATACCTTTAATATACTTTTCCTTTAAAATGAACCCAATACAATTTCTCCTCCCGTACACGCCATGATACAACTTCATCCCATCTCCGATGCTTCAGGCTTTATTTCCCTTCCACTTAATTCCCTGTACATACAATATGTCTACCTTTCTCCTCTACATCATATCAGCCATCACTCTCTCTTTACCCGTCATACTGCCAACATTCAACATCCCAACTCTCACATCCACCCTTCTAACTCTCCTCCTCTCCCTCTGGATACAGTCTCCTCCTCTTCCTATTCTTCTTCTTTACCCAGCAGTAGCCCAGTTTCTGTCAGCACCCTGTTGGGCAACAGCACTGATAGTTGTTGTTGTTAACCTGAGCCTTGATCGGTCCCGTATGGAAATTCGATTTGTGTTCTGCATGGTTATTGGGGCTTTTTTATTCCCCTTCCTGCTCATCCTTCCTTTCTTACTCATTCATCCAGGCTTGGGACTGGCACACAGTTTACTGGCTGCACACCCCATGTGGCTGAGATTTGACAAAATTTACGGTAAATGCCCAGCCTTCTTCTACCCTCATCATTTATCTGGGCTTGTGACCAGCATTCAAAATGTACTGGCTGCACTCCCCATGTGGCTGAATTAGTCTGAAAATAAACTTAACATATAAATGAATAAAAATAAAACTTCCATTTTTTTTTTTTTTTTTTTTTTTTTTTTTTTTTTTATCAGTGGATCACAAACCAGCTTTAGAGGTGCATGCCACCACCTATTGTATCAGAGTGTGTAGAATCACGGCATTAGTTATTCAAGTCAATACAATACAGAATGCGAACCAATAAAATGAAAAATAATCAAAATGTACAACAAATGTCTTAACACTATTAGGAAACAGCACAGGCTTAGCACAATCACGCAGCACTTTTAAAAGACTGAACAAGAGCACTGAGAGTGCTGTTCTCTATTTATGTCCTAAAAGCTCCATGTTCATGTGCCAATTTCAAAGGTGTGGATTTTTTTTTATTATTTACTATTTTTTATCCAAAAACACACAAAACTTGCTAGCTACCTTTCACCCAAGTGAAGACGGGTACCTCTGACAGTATAAGTAAAATGTTCATTTCAAATTGCATTTGACTGATTCTGCTGATGTCTTTTAATGATGGACTATATTTGTTTCAGAGTCTCCTTTTGAAATTAATTTGGCTTAAAACACCTAGGTTTGGTGTATTATGTGATAATTTTGCACACATATTGAGGGCATTCTGCAGAAATACCTATCTCATCTTATATTCAAAATGTCAAACTCCAAGACTAAAATCAGCAAAAGGCTGTTTGGCAGACAATGATTCTGAATGAGCACACCCATAAGTGTCCACAATATACCACAAACATGAAGAATCCCTAGGAAGGGGGATGAGTTTGGTTTTTGGCCCATAGTGGAAGTGCCTTCAGCTTCTCCCTTGTTTCACTCAGGGTCATGACAGATCTGAGGTGGTTCTGTGTGCTGATTTGGCACGTTTTACACTGGATACCCTTCCTGACACAAGTCCACATTACACAGAGAGCAGACGGGGGTGGCCTTGAACCGGGAACCTTCCATTCTGGAAACGAGCGCACTAACCGCTTGGCCACCACCTGGTGGTTTCTGGCCCACACTACTGACCTGCAGCTCAGTTTACCTATTCACTGCTAGTTTACATCCTCAATGAACAACATTTGTATATATTTTTCTTAAATGGACAGATTTGTCCACTGGATAATAGTAATCTGTTCCACATTTTAAACTCTCTGTTTCTCCTTAATTGAATGTTTCGGCATGGGGAGATCACTGGAGCAGCCAGTGAAATACTATACATAGAAATGAGCGCTGCCACATAAACTTTACATGGGCTTGAGTAAGTTATAGTTTCATACAGACAGCTGCTTTAAATCCTGTGACCTGACCAAGTCCATTAGTCCTTTTCACAGAAGCTTCTTGCATACAAAGCCAGAGATGATCTTATAGTTTGAATCCTCTGGGAAATCAGCTATTGTGCTGTGTGAAAACTCAGAGTATAGCCCATGCCTGGAAGGACTTACAAAGGCATGAAATCCTAATGTTACAGTTCCTGTTACAGTGAGCAGGCCTCGTCCTCCGGCCATCTTTGACTCACCAAGATTAATGGCTTGTCTCACAGGTTGGGTTCCCATTATGTAGTTTGTCCATCGCCACCTCATTACGGACACATCTTTCACTGTCAGACAGCAGAGGAGCGCAGTCAAATGGTCATACCCCTGCGAAACAAGCTCACATAAACCTGATATGTTCTGCAAGGACACTAAATTCTCACCCCTCTGCTCACTGTGCGTGCACACACACACGCACACACACATATGCATGCATGATCTAAATAACACACCTGTGTGCATGCACTGCTCCAGGATCATTTTCATCTATATTCCTAACATCACCTCAAAATCATGTTTTTCTGTCTGTATGTCAGGAATGTTTCCAACATTATATAATAATTTGTAAAATGTGCAACTGTGTTTGTGTGTGTGTGTGTGTGTGTGTGTGTGTGTGTGTGTGTGTGTAAATTTCCACCACACTTTCTGTGTGCACGTAGGGTAACCCCAAAATTGCCTTTTAGGGATTTGTCTTGGAAAACGTTAAAGTCAATGGAGTCAAAGGTCAAAATTAAGATATTTCACTCCAATGTTAACTAAATGTATATATATGTCAGTGGGTTCACGAACTGCCCAGGTGGCATCAAATTTCAAATTTATCAAAGATCAACCATTAGGGTAAAGCTCATTGGGGTCAAAGGTCAAATGTTAAGTTCATTTGCATCTTACTTGGGTCACATATTTGTAGGTGGGCTCTGGAACTGCCCGCCCAAGGTGGAATTTGTCAAAGGTCAGTCACTGAGGTCAAGGTCTTTAGGTTCAAATGTCAAAAGTATTATCTTTGTTTTTGTTGAAGCATGGTGTCTCACAGCAAGAAGATCATAAGATCGATTCCCACCTGTGGCCTTTCTGTGTGGAGTTTACGTGTTCTCCCCATGGTTGTGTTGGACAGAATGTTCCATGATGCTTGTCCTCAGACCACAGCATACATACCTGATACAACTAAGGTCTTCATCTCTCCGTCTGGGGCAACAGGCATCATGAAATATTCTGTTCAGCAGTTGCATGAGTTCCCTCCGGGTGCTCTGGCTTCCTCCCACATCCAAAGACATGCAGGTTAGTTGGACTGGAAACTTTAAACTGTAGGTGTGAGTGTGAATGTGTTTGTCCATATGTGGCCCTGCAACAGACTGGCGTCCTGTCCAAGGTGTATCTCGCCTTATGCCCTATGACTGGTGGGCTAGGCTCTAGACCCCACTGCCCCATGACTCTTAATTGGTGCAAGCGGTTGAAGATGTGTGTGTGTCGGCCTCGGAGGATGTTCATTCAGTTGTTTAATTTTGTAGAAAAAAAGCAGATCACAGACATGACACAAAACTAAAGTCATTTCAAGTGGCAACTTTCTGGCTTTAAGAAACACTATAAGAAATCAGGAAAAAAAAAACTGTGGCAGTCAGTAACGGTTACTTTTTTAGACCAAGCAGAGGGAAAAAAATATGGAACCACTCAATTCTGAGGAAAAAATTATGGAATCATGAAAAACAAAAGAACGCTCCAACACATCACTAGTATTTTGTTGCACCACCTCTGGCTTTTATAACAGCTTGCAGTCTCTGAGGCATGGACTTAATGAGTGACAAACACTACTCTTCATCAATCTGGCTCCAACTTTCTCTGATTGCTGTTGCCAGATCAGCTTTGCAGGTTGGAGCCTTGTCATGGACCATTTTCTTCAACTTCCACCAAAGATTTTTAATTGGATTAAGATCCGGACTATTTGCAGGCCATGACATTGACCCCATGTGTCTCCCATTCATTGATGCTTTGATGTCTTCCTTGGTCTACCAGTATGTTTGCCTTTAACAACCTTCCCATGTTGTTTGTATTTGGTCCAGAGTTTAGACACAGCTGACTGTGAACAACCAACATCTTTTGCAACATTGCGTGATGATTTACCCTCTTTTAAGAGTTTGATAATCCTCTCCTTTGTTTCAATTGACATCTCTCGTGTTGGAGCCATGATTCATGTCAGTCCACTTGGTGCAACAGCTCTCCAAGGTGTGATCACTCCTTTTTAGATGCAGACTAACGAGTAGATCTGATTTGATGCAGGTGTTAGTTTTGGGGATGAAAATTTACAGGGTGATTCCATAATTTATTCCTCAGAATTGAGTGAGTCCATATTTTTTTCCCTCTGCTTGGTCTAAAAAAGTAACCGTTACTGACTGCCACAATTTTTTTTCCTGATTTCTTATAGTGTTTCTTAAAGCCAGAAAGTTGCCATTTGAAATGACTTTAGTTTTGTGTCATGTCTGTGATCTGCTTTTTTTCTACAAAATTAAACAACTGAATGAACATCCTCCGAGGCCGTTTTGCTGTACTCCTCCCAGGTCGTTTTGCTGTTTTCTATCAAACTTGGCATGACAATGAAAGTAAACCCCAAAATTGCTCTTGAAAAATTCATTTTGGCAAAGGTCAAAGTCAGGGAAAGTAATTTTTTACCTGATGTGGACAAGAATTGCCCTGGCAAGGTCAGCCAGAGGTCAATCACTTGTGTAAAGGCCAGGGTTGTTGGGGATAAATATCAGAATACCGTAGCCACTACTGTCTTCTTGACCTCAGTTTACTTGCAAATCAAACAAACTGCAGCACTTTAAACATAAAACATATTAAAATTCTGTGTGTGATGTCTCGACAGCTTTCTTCTTCTATTATATTATTGTAAGCAGCAGGCATGGCAGCCCTAAGACCTTTGTAAAGGCACATTTCAGTGCTCTTAAGCTCTGTTTATTGTCTCTTAAATATATATCACACAGTGCTTTGGAGTGGGGAGAATTGTTATCAAATAGCTACATTAAAAAGTCACACAGAGCAGGTCTCAAACCAGCAGCATGAGGGCCAGACGTGGCCAGTAGACTGCAGTCTGCATCATGTCCTACCTCATTTGTTGGTGAAAATAGTCCATGTGAATGCTAAAACAACTCCACACAAACCAAACTTTTGTTGCAAATGAGATCACCACCAGATCACGGCCTTCTTCCTGTGACATGCACATACTGAGACACCACACTGCCCCCTAATGTCACCAATAGGGAGAACAGCTGGCTCTTATTCAAAGAAAGGTCTTCTCTGCATGACTCATCAAGAAGCAGTGTCCTGTAAATAAAATCAAAAGTGTTTTATCCCCATACACCAGTGGTGGTAATCCCTCGTGTGTGTGTGTGTGTGTGTACAAAATAATGTAAGAGTTGTGCAGGTTTTCACCAAACTTAGTATGTTCCTTCGGTGAGTGACTTAAGATGATTCATTTATTAAGCAGATCGCTGAAAGATCAAGATCAAACAGGTCAAAGCATAATTACCGTATTTTCCGGACTATAAGTCGCACTTTTTTACATGTTTTGGCCGGGGGTGCGACCTATACTCCGGTGCGACTTATAAATGGAAAATATACCGGTAGGATCTCAATTAATTTACTGTAACAAAACAATTTTACGTGACAGAGTCGATCTATGTTTTAAAATGGCCACCGGAAAAGGAAATGCAATGCATCATGGGCACTGTAGTATGACGGCCATCCTATAGTTCACGCTGGTCGCGATAACCAATCAGAGAACAGAACTTTGGATGCGTATTCCTCACCTCACCCACAGCGTGTGAAGCTGACGAACACGGTGCTTGCTGTTATTCCGGCATGGCGAACAGAACAGCTTCAACCCTTGGATATCAGTGTGAGCAGAGTTGACGCTGAGAGCTGCATGGGAGCACTGAGCGACGGCGGAGGATTAGCGTCTGCACTTGGAAGGAGCTGGATCGACACCGCTGGGTGGTCATGAACTGCGCAGGTAGGCGCTGCATGGTTCGGCTCGCAATGTGGTCCGCAAAATACAAACATATCTGTAGGTAAAATGCAGCTCACGAGAGGGCACTCAAGGCTTGTGTGACTGTTCCTGCGACTTCTGACTACCATAGAAAAATAAAAATGTTAACGTTACTGATAACATAACAAGACAACGGAGAAGGCCCGAAAAAATGCCACCAAAAAGAAAATCATACTCTGCAGATTACAAGTTGCGACTGGTGAAATATGCATCCGAAAACGGTAGCCGTCACAATATTATCATCTGAACTTTTCATGTTAACATACCTGTATGTCCATGGGACTTATATTCCAGTGGACCTTATTTATGGTTTATTTTTCTTTATAATGGATAAAGTGGCTGGTGCGACTTATACTCCGGTGCGACTTATAGTCCGGAAAATACGGTAAGTCCGCCAAGGATGTAATAAAATCACTGGCTTGTGTGAAGCGCCTTGAGGCAACTTTGTTGTGATTTGGTGCTATATAAATGAAATAAATTGAAAATAAATTGAATTGAATTGGAGTTTATTTATTTATTTGTCTGTCTGTTAACAAGGTTATGTCAAAACTACTGCACTGTTTTTGACAATTTTCACCACAGATACGTATTAGGCCAAGGAAGACCTCCACTGAATTTTGGAGGTGATCTGCCTTCAGATTGGGGGACGTCTAAAATCTCTGTTTGCTCTTGTTTATTTGTCTGTCTGTCTGTCTGTCTGTCTATCTTTTAGCAGGATTAAGTCAAAACTGCTGCATGGATTTTGATGAAATTTTCACCACTGATAGATATTAGACCATGGAAGACTCCTTTGAGTTTTGGAGGTGATCCAGATCTGAATTCTTGATCAGGATTTCAATTTGTATGCTTCAGTTTGTCGGATTTTGAGTATTACATCAAAACTACTTAATGGATTTTCACCACACACTGGTGTTAGGCTGATTCTGGATCAGGATTTTACTTTGTACACTTTTAAGGATTCCATCAAAACTACTTCACAGATACGACATCACAATATAAAATGAAGATCAGGAAAACACTATTTTGTTTCATCTTGTAAATTAAATATCAGATTGCAACATCTTGTTCAGCTGGACCATTCTGGATCCCTGTGCAACTATTGCATTGTGTTGTGGAATCTGGATGAAGGTAAAGTCAGGGTCACGTATCTGTTATTTTGAGTCCTCGTCAACATTTGGGGGACGTCAGAAATCTCAAATTGCTCTTGTTAAAATCAGTAAAACACATTTTCCAGGATATAATAGATTTATGGGCTTTTGGGATTGATCTGGTGTATCACATTTCACCACAAAATCATCAGATCAACCTCATTATATGTGGTTTTTAACTTCATGAATTATATAAGATGACAGCATTTATTGGTTTTTGAGTTATTGTCTATAAAAGCTGGATGGGCTGGGACTAACTCATTCATGTGCTCATGTATATTTTTGCTGTAAAAGCCCTACACTGTTACCAGAACCAGGAATAAGTTTCACATTATCAATGTTTTTTTTTTAAGGCAAGTCTTAAATAACATTCATTGCGTTGAATACTGTACACTATATGTGTATGTCAAGTTGTAAATATACTGCATTTTGCCATTTATGTAAGATTTTCCAGTTCAGCTTTCCAGTTTACTTTTGAAAGAAAATGTGTGCTGTCTATATTGAAAATATCCGCTTGTTAAGCTCTGATGTAACGCATCACGTGATAAATCTGTTTCCGGGTCCAAACAATGTCGACAATTGTAGTGGAACCTAAACATACAAGTTTTTTTAAATATGAGCTGTCGCTCCATCCATATTTTTGTTTGGAATATGAGCGGAAATATGAGTTACAGGTCGCGCTTCAGAGAGAAGAAGGGGGAGAAACTTCTAGTGCCGACATTAAGGCAGCGGATTTTGCTGCATTGTTGCGAACAGCCCAGTCTCACGTTTTTTTTTTTTGTTTTGTTTTGTTTTGGGGTTTTTTTTGTGCTCCCGTGACGAAATGAGTCAAATTTTCGTGACGGAGCTTTTTTAACTCACTATTTCTAACCCTACTCCCACCCCAACCCTAACCTTAACCATAACCTAATCTTACTCCTTCACCTCACCCTAACCATAACCACCCCCCACACACTTCACTTTTAATTTCGTGCAGCCATCACAGAATGAATGAGAATGAATTTGTGCTGCCATGACGAAAATGAGGCACTTTTCGTCACAATATCACGAACCAGTAGATTAATGTATATTTCATGCTGCTGAATCACGACTTGCCGTGAGACCAGGTTGTTGCGAAGGAAGGCTATGTCCTGCAACAAGTGTTTAACTGTGACAACTCGATTATTCTGGGAAAAAAATGCCATGGAGGATGTATATAATAACAGACGAGAAGAAGCTGTTTCACTGACTGGTCGTGCTTTAGCACTTTTTAATGACACTTGTCCGTCACATTTCCGCAACATTTTGAAAGGCAGGCAGAAGCAAACCTCCTTGGATAGGTTTTTATCCAAAAGACCTGCAAATTTACAATTAAAGTTACATCTGTATGATCCTTTAAAAGATCTACAGTTTAAGCTTAGTTTGTGTTTACATTGTGCGCAAACCTCCGTCCCTCCCTTCTTCACCTCAACCTCCATTAACCGCATTAATAAAACTTTTTTCTTTTACTTTATATATTTTATTATGCACAGGTAAAATATACATGTCTGTTTGTTAATAAAAAAATTATTTTTTCACAATTTACAGTGATTTTGGGATGTTTTACAAGGCTGGAACGGACTAAAATTATGTTAGTTATTTTCAATGGGGGAAATTCGTTTGAAATATGAGCAGATTGTTGTGTGGTCCGCCAGAAGAGGGGGTACTGCTGGCCCACCACCAGAGGGCGCCCTGCCTGAAGTGCGGGCTTCAGGCACGAGAGGGCGCTGCCGCCTACAGGAACAGCCGAGGTGACAGCTGTCACTCATCAACTATGACAGCTGTCACCGATCATCTGCATCTCACCCGGGATAAAAGCAGGATGACACCTCCACCACATCGCCGAGATATCGACTTCTGTGAGAGGTAACATTCTCTGCCAGCATTCAGTGTTTAAAGAGCTCTTGTGTTGCAGCTGTCAACCAGAGGACCGGCGTGGGTCGCGACTGTTTCGTCCTTCGTCTCGTCAGATAAGTGGTTAAACAGACGCTGCACAAGTGTGTGTTAAAGGTGGAGGTGGAATTCCCACCATTATTGTTACGGGGTGTACACACACCCACACTTGACTGTCTTTGTTCTCCGCCAGCAGTACCAGATCCGACATGCTGAGACGGTGGCTACCTGGGGACTTCGGGACTTGGCGGCTCCAGTATCCTTCGGGTTCGGTGGCGGTGGAAATCGTGTGGTTCCGGTTCATCTCCAGACGGGCGTCTCCTATCGTCGAGCCTGCCCACACGACACCTCCATTAATTGACTTGTATTCATTCTGTAATCTGCTGTGTGTGGTTGTGACATTCACAACAGTAAAGTGTTCTAATTTAACTCCCTCTATTGTCCGTTCATTTACGCCCCCTCTGTGCACCCGGTCCGGCGCCGCCTCCTGCCCGTATCATCGACGGGGAGCCGGCTTGGACAGTACGCCGGCTCTTGGATGTCCGTCGAATGGGCCGGGGCTTTCAATATTTGGTGGACTGGGAAGGGTATGGACCCGAAGAACGCTCCTGGGTGAAGAGGAGCTTCATCCTGGACCCAGCCCTCCTGGTCGATTTTTACCGACGCCACCCGGACAAGCCTGGTCGGGCGCCTCCTGGCGCCCGTTGGGGGGGGTTCCTGTTGTGTGGGCCGCCAGAAGAGGAGGTACTGCTGGCCCACCACCAGAGGGCGCCCTGCCTGAAGTGCGGGCTTCAGGCACGAGAGGGCGCTGCCGCCTACAGGAACAGCCGAGGTGACAGCTGTCACTCATCAACTATGACAGCTGTCACCGATCATCTGCATCTCACCCGGGATAAAAGCAGGATGACACCTCCACCACATCGCAGAGATATCGACTTCTGTGAGAGGTAATATTCTCTGCCAGCATTCAGTGTTTCAAGAGCTCTTGTGTTGCAGCTGTCAACCAGAGGATCGGCGTGGGTCGCGACTGTTTCGTCCTTCGTCTCGTCAGATAAGTGGTTAAACAGACGCTGCACGAGTGTGTGTTAAAGGTGGAGGTGGAATTCCCACCATTATTGTTACAGGGTGTACACACACCCACACTTGACTGTCTTTGTTCTCCGCCAGCAGTACCAGATCCGACACGCTGAGACGGTGGCTACCTGGGGACTTCGGGTCTTGGCGGCTCCAGTATCCTTCGGGTTCGGTGGCGGTGGAAATCGTGTGGTTCCGGACGGGCGTCTCCTATCGTCGAGCCTGCCCACACGACACCTTCATTAATTGACTTGTATTCATTCTGTAATCTGCTGTGTGTGGTTGTGACATTCACAACAGTAAAGTGTTCTAATTTAACTCCCTCTATTGTCCGTTCATTTACGCCCCCTGTTGTGGGTCCGTGTCACTACACTTTCCCAACACAGATTGGCTTACGAGCTTGGTCACAGAACAGATTAAACTTGTAAATCAATGTTCCACTGTTCTACTAAAATGTATTTTTTTTATGCTTTTCATCACATTAATAAGAGACAGCAAAAAACTTGAAAACTTGCTAAAACAAATATTCCAAATGATCTGTGTCTGCTACGTATAACCTGTGTGGAATTTATTAAATGCAAACAGAATTTCAGACATCTTATATATATATTACTCTGGAACCAAGAGGACAAACAGTGTTGTAAAGGACAATAAACAGGACGTTAAAGTGCAAACTTCACTTTCCCCCCGAACGACATGAACAGGAAGCGATCGGAGCTCACAGCAACTTCCATTGAAAATAATGAAGAAATGACCTGAGTTTCTGGCATTTTTACATAAAACAAACACAATAACAATGTCTAAAAACCCAGTTAATATATCCAGGAGAGTTTTAGGCACAACATACAAAGAGTTTTATGTTGCTCCTCAAAGCTGCTGAGGACCTGTGCAGATGAGCTCTGTGTGGTCCTCAGCCACATCTTCAACAAGAGCCTCAGCCTGGGGGTGGTCCCCACCCTGTGGAAGACCTCCTGTGTGGTCCCGGTTCACAAAACACCGCAGGAACCAGCCCACTACAGACCAGTTGCCCTGACCTCCCACCTCATGAAGACCATGGAATGGCTCGTCCTGTCTCACCTCCACACTGTGGTGAGCGACACCCAGGACCCCCTGCAGTTCGCCTACAGGCCCAACGTTGGGGTAGATGACAGCGTCATCTACCTACTGCAACGAGTGCTCACCCACCTGGAAATCGGCAGGAGCGCTGTGAGACTCATGTTCTTTGATTTCTCCAGCGCTTTTAACACTATCAGACCGGCACTGCTGAAGGGGAAACTGGAGGACGCAGGTGTGGATGGACACCTCACTGCCTGGACCATCGACTACCTCACTGACCGCCAGCAGTACGTGCGGCTGCACGGCTGTCAGTCTGAGGTGGTAAGGTGCAGCAGCGGGGCCCCCCAGGGCACCGTCCACTCGCCTTTCCTCTTGACCCTTTACACCTCGGACTTCACCTACAACACAGACAGCTGCCACCTCCAGAAGCTCTCTGATGACTCCGTCATTGTGGGTCTGAAGGGAACAAGCTGGAGTACCGGTCGGTCATCACAGACTTCGTGGACTGGTGTGAGCGCAACCACTTGTGTCTCAACACCAGTAAGACGAAGGAGATGGTGATCGATTTTGGGAGGAAACCACCACCTCACCCACCAGTGAACATCCAGGGGGAGGACATAAAGACTGTGGACAGCCTCAAATACCTGGGTGTTCACCTCAACAGCAAACTGGACTGGACTCACAACACCGACACCCTGTACAAAAAAGTTCAGAGTCGCCTCCACGTCCTGAGGAGACTGAGATCCTTTGGAGTGAGCAGGCCTCTGCTTAAGAACTTCTGCAACTCTGTCGTAGCCTCAGCTCTCCTCTATGCTGTCATGTGTTGGGCCCCGGGCAGCACAGAGCGGGAGAGAAAGAGACTGAACAAGCTGGTCAGGAAGTCCAGCTCTGTCCTGGGCTGTCCTCTGGACTCTCTGGAGGAGGTGGCTGAGAGGAGGGTGTTAACCAAGTTCAAATCCATCATGAACAACTCCTCTCACCCTCTGCACCGGACTGTAGTGGAGCTGACCAGCTCATTCAGTGACAGACTGAGGCACCCTCAGTGCAAGAAGGAACGATACCACAGATCGTTCCTCCCTGCTGCTGTCAGACTGTACAATAACACTGTGAAATAACCACATGCAATAATATGTCCACAAATCACGTGCCATATTATTAATATGTCCACAAATCATGTGCAATAACAACTTGTTTACAAATCCCTGCACTAAATGTCACCTTATCACATCTAAACTCCATTTCACATATTGTAAAGAAGATGCTCCTATATCTTTTTCAATCCCAATCATGTTTATAATATATGTATATGTACACTCAACAAAATATAAATGCAACACTTTTGGTTTTGCTCCCATTTTGTATGAGATGAACTCAAAGATCTAAACCTTTTTCCACATACACAATATCACCATTTCCCTCAAATATTGTTCACAAACCAGTCTAAATCTGTGATAGTGAGCACTTCTCCTTTGCTGAGATAATCCATCCCACCTCACAGGTGTGCCATATCAAGATGCTGATTAGACACCATGATTAGTGCACAGGTGTGCCTTAGACTGTCCACAATAAAAGGCCACTCTGAAAGGTGCAGTTTTATCACACAGCACAATGCCACAGATGTCGCAAGATTTGAGGGAGCGTGCAATTGGCATACTGACAGCAGGAATGTCAACCAGAGCTGTTGCTCGTGTATTGAATGTTCATTTCTCTACCATAAGCCGTCTCCAAAGGCGTTTCAGAGAATCTGGCAGTACATCCAACCAGCCTCACAACCGCAGACCACGTGTAACCACACCAGCCCAGGACCTCCACATCCAGCATGTTCACCTCCAAGATCGTCTGAGGCCAGCCACTCGGACAGCTGCTGAAACAATCGGTTTGCATAACCAAAGAATTTCTGCACAAACTGTCAGAAACCGTCTCAGGGAAGCTCATCTGCATGCTCGTCGTCCTCATCGGGGTCTCGACCTGACTCCAGTTCGTCGTCGTAACTGACTTGAGTGGGCAAATGCTCACATTCGCTGGCGTTTGGCACGTTGGAGAGGTGTTCTCTTCACGGATGAATCCCGGTTCACACTGTCCAGGGCAGATGGCAGACAGCGTGTGTGGCGTCATGTGGGTGAGCGGTTTTCTGATGTCAATGTTGTGGATCGAGTGGCCCATGCTGGCAGTGGGGTTATGGTATGGGCAGGCATCTGTTATGGACGAAGAACACAGGTGCATTTTATTGATGGCATTTTGAATGCACAGAGATACCGTGACATGATCCTGAGGCCCATTGTTGTGCCATACATCCAAGAACATCACCTCATGTTGCAGCAGGATAATGCACGGCCCCATGTTGCAAGGATCTGTACACAATTCTTGGAAGCTGAAAATGTCCCAGTTCTTGCATGGCCGGCATACTCACCGGACATGTCACCCATTGAGCATGTTTGGGATGCTCTGGACCGGCGTATACGACAGCGTGTACCAGTTCCTGCCAATATCCAGCAACTTCGCACAGCCATTGAAGAGGAGTGGACCAACATTCCACAGGCCACAATTGACAACCTGATCAACTCTATGCGAAGGAGATGTGTTGCACTGCATGAGGCAAATGGTGGTCACACCAGATACTGACTGGTATCCCCCCCCAATAAAACAAAACTGCACCTTTCAGAGTGGCCTTTTATTGTGGGCAGTCTAAGGCACACCTGTGCACTAATCATGGTGTCTAATCAGCATCTTGATATGGCACACCTGTGAGGTGGGATGGATTATCTCAGCAAAGGAGAAGTGCTCACTATCACAGATTTAGACTGGTTTGTGAACAATATTTGAGGGAAATGGTGATATTGTGTATGTGGAAAAAGTTTTAGATCTTTGAGTTCATCTCATACAAAATGGGTGCAAAACCAAAAGTGTTGCGTTTATATTTTTGTTGAGTGTATATGTGTATGTGTATAGGTATGTGTGTGCATATGGGTAGGCGTGTATATATATATATATATATATATATATATATATATATATATATAGGTATGTACGTGGGTGTGTGTGTACGTATGTATGTATGTATGTGTACCTCTGGCAATAATTATGGAATCACCGGCCTTGGCGGATGTTCATTCAGTTGTTTAATTTTGTAGAAAAAAGCAGATCACAGACATGACACAAAACTAAAGTCATTTCAAATGGCAACTTTCTGGCTTTAAGAAACACTATAAGAAATCAGGAAAAAATTATGGATCATGAAAAACAAAAGAATGCTCCAACACATCACTAGTATTTTGTTGCACCAGCTCTGGCTTTTATAACAGCTTGCAGTCTCTGAGGCATGGACTTAATGAGGGACAAACAGTACTCTTCATCAATCTGGCTCCAACTTTCTCTGATTGCTGTTGCCAGATCAGCTTTGCAGGTTGGAGCCTTGTCATGGACCATTTTCTTCAACTTCCACCAAAGATTTTCAATTGGATTAAGATCCGGACTATTCGCAGGCCATGACATTGACCCTATGTGTATTTTTGCAAGGAACGTTTTCACAGTTTTTGCTCTATGGCAAGATGCATTATCACAGGGGTAGGCAACCTGTTCCAGAAAGAGCCATGAGGGTGCAGGTTTTCTTTGCAGCCACTGACTCCACCAGGTGATTTTACTGATTAATATCACTTTGAGCAGATGGAATCAGTTAATCAGTGAAATCACCTGGTGGAGTCAGTGGCTGCAAAGAAAACCTGCACCCTCATGGCTCTTTCTGGAACAGGTTGCCTACCCCTGCATTATCATCTTGAAAAATGATTTCATCATCCCCAAACATCCTTTCAATTGATGGGATAAGAAAAGTGTCCAAAATATCAATGTAAACTTGTGCATTTATTGATGATGTAATGACAGCCATCTCCCCAGTGCCTTTACCTGACATGCAGCTCCATATCATCAATGACTGTGGAAATTTAAATGTTCAGTTCAGGCAGTCATCTTTGGAACGGCACCAAACAAAAGTTCCAGCATCATCACCTTGCCCAATGCAGATTCGAGATTCATCACTGAATATGACTTTCATCCAGTCATCCACAGTCCACGATTGCTTTTCCTTAGCCCATTGTAACCTTGTTTTTTTCTGTTCAGGTGTTAATGATGGCTTTCGTTTAGCTTTTCTGTATGTAAATCCCATTTCCTTTAGGCGGTTTCATCCAGTTCGGTCACAGACGTTGACTCCAGTTTCCTCCAAATTGTTCCTCATTTGTTTTGTTGTGCATTTTTGATTTTTGAGACATATTGCTTTAAGTTTTCTGTCTTGACGCTTTGATGTCTTCCTTGGTCTACCAGTATGTTTGCCTTTAACAACCTTCCCATGTTGTTTGTATTTGGTCCAGAGTTTAGACACAGCTGACTGTGAACAACCAACATCTTTTGCAACATTGCGTGATAATTAACCCTCTTTTAAGAGTTTGATAATCCTCTCCTTTGTTTCAATTGACATCTCTCGTGTTGGAGCCATGATTCATGTCAGTCCACTTGGTGCAACAGCTCTCCAAGGTGTGATCACTCCTTTTTAGATGCAGACTAACAAGCAGATCTGATTTGATGCAGGTGTTAGTTTTGGGGATGAAAATTTACAGGGTGATTCCATAGTTTATTCCTCAGAATTGAGTGATTCCATATTTTTTTTCCCTCTGCTTGGTCTAAAAAAGTAACCGTTACTGACTGCCACAATTTTTTTTCCTGATTTCTTATAGTGTTTCTTAAAGCCAGAAAGTTGCCATTTGAAATGACTTTAGTTTTGTGTCATGTCTGTGATCTGCTTTTTTTCTACAAAATTAAACAACTGAATGAACATCCTCCGAGGCCGGTGATTCCATAATTATTGCCAGGGGTTATAATTATCGCACGTATGTGAGTGCGTGTGTGTATGTGTATATATATATATATATATATATATATATATATATATATATATATATATATATATACACACACACACACATATTCTATTTTTACCTCATTTCTTATGTCTTGTACTGTTACAAGTATTATTATTATTGCTTATCCTTGCACACGCTGTTTGATGAACATTTTCCTCTACTTGCACCCACCTTGTGTGTTGTCTTAAGACAACTTACATAACATGTGAATTTCTCCTCTGTGAGATCAATAAAGTTTATCTATCTATCTATCTATCTATCTATCTATCTATGTTAATGCTGTTGTCAGTGTGCAAGGTTTAAGTGCAGCCTGATCAGAGCGTCTCAGTGCAGTTCTCAATGTTAATGACAGCGCGCCTTTTTTCTTTGGATCCGGAAGTTGAAAATCACATGATGCGTTACATTACACTTAACAACCGGATTTTCACGAGGCATTTTGTATGAAAATCGTAGGAAAAGTTAAGCCCAATGTTTCATACATAATCCTACGAAATTCCCAATTATTTTACAATTAGCATTCAGAAATGCATGTTGAGAGTAGAATAACAATAATAATATAATAGGTATTATGTTAATTTTGGATTTTCTTCCTGTCATGTGATCACAACTTCCTAGCTGGCGTATGTACAAATTTTATGTTTGTTTTGGTACAAATTTTTCATGAGGATATTTCTGTCCTTGCATGTCTGGCATTTGCTGCGTTATTCGTTATTCTGCTTTGGTAGTAAGGCCAAAGAAGATGGTCACCCCGTTGAATCTGGTTTGCTTAATATTCCTTCATGTAAATAAAAACCACCTGAAAGGAGCTTTTCCTTACCACTGTTGCCAATGTGGTGCTCAGGGGGTTGGGTAAGGTTAAACCTTACTCTTGTCAAGCGCCTTGGGATGACTTATGTTGTGATTTGGTGCTGTACAAATAAATTGAATCGAATTGATAAATGTGCTTCCAGACATGTGTAAAAAGCCTTTTGGTTTGCATCAGCAGTGGCAGTGTGGTGTACAGTGGAGGATTTCCAAGCAGGACTTATTGTCACATAGCTGGATGAGGGGCTGTAACTAATAGCCTGGTGTCAAGCCACAGATAATGTATGGCTCCACATGCTGTTGGATAAATAGGATATGGCAAGTGTGTATGTGTGTGCATGTGAGTGATATCCTGTGTGCAAAGCTCCAGAAGGGTGACACGCTGACACATTTGTGCAGTGATGTGTGTTGGTGTGTGGCAACAAAAGGATGCACTGTAAACATATTTGTCACGCGTTTTACTTTTTCACTCAGCAAACTCGGCCTCTTCTCCCATAGCTGTGATGAGTGGTCGGTTAATAATTCACAGTGAATTTTTCATGTTGAATGGTAAGTTACTGTGTTTTTGTGGAGCTATTCATCTTCATAGTGACTAATTTGCCTTGTGCTCTAATGGTACTGAGGGCGTTGTGGGCATACTGGGAGTCAATGGCATTTTCTGGAGATGTCTTTGACTTTTTTTTTATTTTTTAATATGAAAAGAAATATCGCGATGCACAATCACATGCATGTATGTGAATTGCTAAAGGTAACATTGAACATGTGTAATAAGTGTTCTGACTTTGTACAGTAATTGAGAGATGAATGAACTGCATGAATGGTGAATATCTTTTATAAATGTTTTGATATTGCACAGTAATTGAGAGAATGACTTAGATGAATTTATAAATGTCTTGATAATTTTGATGTTTTGATATTGCATGAGGCAGCACAGTGGCTTAGTGGTTAGCACTGTTGCCTCACAGCGAGAAGGTCGTGGGTTCAATTCCCGTGGCCTTTCTGTGTGGAGTTTGCATGTTCTCCCCATGTTTGCGTGGGATTCCTCCGGGTGCTCCGGTTTCCTCCCACATACAAAGACATGCGGGTTACGTGGATTGGAATCTTTAAGATTGTCCTTAGGTGTGGGTGTGTCTGTGTTTGTTTGTCTGTTTGTGGCCCTGCGACAGACTGGCGTCCTGTCCTGAGTGTACCCCGCCTCGCGCCCTATGGCTGCTGGGATAGGCTCCAGCCCCCCGCAACCCTTAATTGGACTAAGCGGTAGAAGATGAATGAATGAATGGCTGAATGAATGATACTGCATGACATGAGTGACATGGACGAATTATGAATGATGGTTTTAAATGTTTTGATATGGCACAGTATTTTAGAGATGAATGACATATTTAGCATTACATAATTTGTAGGTGTTGTTTGTGTCGTATTTAATAGCCCTATGTGTATCCCCTCTGACCCTCAAGGACTACAGATGGAAATTAGCTGTTGCAGCTATAATCTGGTACAAACATCTCTGCTCAATGAGCATAATGTAATTGTATGCTGTCCTTGCACAAAAAAAAAACAAAAAAAAAAAACAGGGGTGCCACTATGAAAAGAAATCTTACTGAGCCACCTCCCACATTATTTTGTCAGTATTATGCAGCGGTGGGCACAGTTCAGCTAATCCGAAAACAGATAATTATCGAAGCTAATGTTTTTGCTAGCGGATTAGCTTTTCAGATAAGTTTTAAAACCATCATCGGACCAATTATCTTCCGATAAATTTAGCTCTGATAACTTTCAGTCCAATAACTTTTTTTTTTTTTTTTTTTTTGCTAGTAAAGTGAGCAAAGTTTAACAGTCAAAAATGTTTGCAAACCCTAAAATCAAATATTTTAGTCCATCTGTTGTGTGTTTGTAGCAGACTGGCTGCCTGTCGCTTGCTGATGATGTCATCGTTAAGCGCAAAACGTGATTGGCTGGTCATTGCAGGGAGCATTGTGGGTAGGGTAGTTTAGGTTCACTTTGGACGTTACAGTGAGCGTTATCGTTGGTTCGACACAAAAACGGACTAATTTTAACATTATTTTATTTTATTTCTTTGTGGCTGACAGAATGGCCAAGACTCGGTGGGGGTGAGGAGATCTCACAGCGCAACTGTGTACAGAGGGACTTTTCTTCAATGTTTAGACACTGTTTTGGATTTTAAAAAAAGGACGCTTTATGTGGCTTATTTATTCAGAACAATCCCACTGAAACTAACAGGTAACAATTTATATGTACGGCGTGTCTTTTAATCAATCAATGCATTAATGGATGTATTTCAGTTGTTTAAGCCACAGGGTTCAAAGCGTGTGAAATAAGCAGCAGCTTTTTAGTTCATAAATGACGGTGTATCTAATACAGAGATAAACTGTGACTTCTAATACTGTGTTTTACTGCTTTTGAAAGAGGATGGCAGTGTTTGGGGTTTGATTTTTTTTTTTTTTTTATTCGTTCATTTTTCGTGCCTTCTTATGTGTTTGTGATCCTTGAATTTACCCAGCAGCAAAAAGTGACAGTGAAACTGATTTATCAGAAGCCGACAGTGTAATCTGATGTGGCCACGTCCGAATCAATACTAAAAGTTATCGGTTATCTGTAATAAAGATAAATATTTTTAGCAGTTTATCAGTTTAGCGTCATAAAAGAAAACTTTTCAGTTATTGAATTAATGGTTATCGAAGCTAACTTTTTGGTTAGCTGTGCCCACCACTGGTATTAATTGTATTGGGGGCCCCTCTGGGCTCCTGTTGATCATGGGCCCCTAGAACTCTTCACCTCATTCTCCACTTTTCTGCACCCCTGCACGTGACACACTGTGCACAGATTTCATTGAGCAATTGGGGTGTGTGTGCACAGCGGCAACTCCTCATCTTGAGTGAAAACAGGTGCACCTTCCATCACCCTCCCCCCCACCCACCCACCTATTTATCTAAGTAAGCTACATGTAAGCTTTTATTTATGATCAGACTCTGGAGAATTATGTGATCTAAGTAGCGTCTCTCTTATTATTGCTACACCGCACACTGAAGCACGAGAGCTTGTTGTGTATACTCTCCTGGAGGGTTCGTTCATCCATATTCATGGAGAAGGGAGAATCTGACGTTTGCTGGGTTGTCAGGGCATTAATCTTGGATACCTCTCTCCTCCTCCTTCTTTTCTGAGAGATGAGATAGATCAGAAATGAAGTAATATAACAAACAGCCGTGATGGGCTGTCATGTCAATCTAATCTCTGAGGAAACAACTGGCGAAGACTTTTTGTGACAAAAAAGCAACAAGCCTTTTTGTCATAGAAAGTGTGAGATAACACATGAAATCTGATGATGCCTGCAATGAGTTTCACAACTAGAAGAGAGGAAAGAATTCCATTGATTTTTTTTTTTTTACTCCCAGCACCACCTCCAAAATTGAAGGAATAAATCAGATGCTGGTTGTGGGATTTAGAAATAAATTTGGGATTTATAAACACTCATCTTTAATTATCAATACCCACAGTTTGATAAACTACTTCAAATGTATTTAGCTATAAAGTACAATATGCCAAAGATTCAACTCTGTGATTATAAAATCCAAAATGTACAAGTGAGCACAAGATGTTAAAGCATCCGAGGAATCTGTTGTTGACAGCATTAACTGTGGCATTGCGTTGGCTGGACTTGTGCCCTATATTGAGGAAGCCTTCATTTGTGATCTTGTGGCACCAGGTTTCACAATAATTGACCTTGTTAATGTGGACACCACCAGACTGCAGCAAGATGGAACTGATGTGCGCAAACGTGTCCATTCCGCCAAGCTGAAGAATAGAATACTTGCTTACTTTCCAGTCATGGAAGCTCACAAACAAGGCCCTGATGGGATCTGATTTTCCTTTGCTGACATGTGCACTGAGTACAGTGATGACGTTCACCTTTCCAGGGCAGTGACCATAGTTAGACAAATTCAAAAATGAAGAATGAATTTACAAACATAAACACTACTGAAGCAGTTTTTGAAAAGTTGGTGGGATGGTGGGGTATGACCCATGGATTAACTTTTGATGGAGATTATCCAATTAAGGGGGTGGAACCTGGAATCAACTAAATTTGGATTTTTATCCAGATCAGCACCATATTCTCATGTGTTCATAGATATTCACACTCAATATAATTTTTTTCTTCTGGGCAATTTTTTTTTTCCTGTGCATTTGCTCTTGAGAAATTCCAAAAAATATTGAAAAATGCCCTATCTCACTATATTAAAGAATATAGTGTGTGTGTGCACTGTTGCCTCTCAGCAAGAAGGTCATGGGATCAATTCCCACCTGTGGCCTTTCTGTGTGGAGTTTACATGTTCTCCCCATGGTTGTATTGGACAGAATGTTTCATGGCGCTTGTCCTCAGACCAGTTGATGACACAGAGTACATACCTGATACAACAAAGGTCTTCATCTCTCCGTCTGGGGCAACAGGTGTCATGAAATATTCTGTTCAACAGTTGCGTGGGTTCCCTCCGGGTGCTCTGGCTTCCTCCCACATCCAAAGACATGCAGGTTAGTTGGATTGGAAACTTTAAACTGTCTGACCCATGGATTTACTTTTGAAGGAGATCCAATTAAGGGGGTGGATCCTGGAATCAACAAAATTTGGATTGTTATCCAGATCAGCACCATATTCTCATCTGTTCATAGATATTCACACTCAAGACAATTTTTTTCTTTTGTGCAATATTTTTTTTCTGTGCATTTGCTCTTGAGAAATTAAAAAAAAAAATGTTGAAAAATGCCCTATCTCACTATATTAAAGAAAGTGGAGTGGGGGGGGGGACTCAGTAACATTTACAGAGATATATAAAATTGAATTCTGAAGTGGATCCAAATAGAATGGGGGATCCAGGATTTTTTCAATTTAAAAGAAAATTATGCAAAAGAACAGGTACATGTGACAGCATTTCAATTGCTGGCAGAGGTATGCACTCTTTCCAAGTGCCATTCAAGTTTTACATATATTGCACAGTACCTCATGTCCATGAGAACTTTAAGTTTTGTTCACATTACGCAATGAAGAAATTAGTGATAGGACTCAAATACAAAATATTTAGAAAATAGGGTTTTAAAAGAGTTTACTGTCTTTTTTGTGAAAAAGCACAAGACAGAAAAAATACAAACAGGCAAGGACACATGGTGAAAGTAAGAAAGGTGATAAAAACAATGGAGAGATCACTCATCTTTTGCTTCCATCCAGCTGTCCTTCTCCTCCGTTCCTTCAGTCCCTCCGTCCTGCTGACAGAAATACATTAACTGAGACATGCTTGCCTTGGACTTCCTCCCTCAGCAGCTGCTGTCTCAAACACTTTATTGAGTTATTGAACAGAGAATATATATGACAAATGGAGTCAACAGACAGGGCTTTGGTTTACATCCCTTTCCGAACACAGTGTCTACTCAAGGAAATCAAAGTATAAATCCGTTCTCAGCTCGCCTATGGATCAATAGTCTGCTTCAGAAACTTACAAGTGTCCATCAGAAAACATATCCATATTGCATCCAAAATGCTGCCAATCATTACACCAAGAGCATTTTCAGTTCTGCAACATGTCAGGATGCTCAATGCACATGCAGGTTTTAGCTGTTTGTAATTTCCAGCTGTGCAACAGGAACAGTGAGTGATCACCAGAAAAGGTGGAGACCCGTGAGACTCACACATCTGCCACGTCCACGCAGGGCCTCATCCTCCCTCAGGCTGTGTGGCTGTCTGTCAGCACAGTCCCGTCTCTGCCGAGGGCTGAAGCACAAAGGCTGAGAGGGGAGAGATGTGACTGACTACAGTGATGATGGCCTCACACGCTCACCGACTCTACAAATCTATTTGTAAATGTCTCAGTGAATTTATTACCGCCACCAAGGAGTCTGTAAATATGATGGTTTGCAAATCATGAAGAGCTTTTTTTTTTTTTTTTTTGTAGGGAGTGCTTAGACTCTGACCCAGGACATCACCTTCAGGAGATAAGCATGTGTGGGAAGCCACCAAGACACCCATGACAACTGTGAAGGAGTTCCAAAAAAATTTGTCTTGGGTGCACACTTCTCAAAACTGAATAGCCACTCAAGATGGACATGACTGAGGGAAGCCACCAAAACACTGTGACAACTCTAAAGAAGTTATAGGCTTCTACTGTATGTCTGTCATTGAATAAACTGAGCATGGTGCAACTTTTGTCTTTTGCATCACCAATTACACAACTTGTTGAATAGAGAAGGATTTTCTCAAGATTTGCCACAGAAGGCAGCCTAGATTTAATATTTCTTCATGAAAATGCCTGTCCTCCACCATGATGTTGCATAACTGGTGATACAACAGACAGACGGTTCTCCAATTGCAACAACTCAAGAGTTGTCAGGGATGTCTTGGTGGCTTTCCTCACCACAGTAGTCTCTTTGTTGCACAACACATTCTCCCTCCCAACTTGGTCAGTACCCCTTATTGTCAACATGTGATGCACTGGTTACCCCTTCCCATCATTTAGTAGCTGATAATGCAGTATTTTTCACATGTAAGTCATATCAAAATAGTTACAGGAGCAGACAAAAAAGTTTTAAAAAAGCACAACTTATAGGCTAGAAAATACAGTAAATGAGTACAAGACACATTCAATGACTTTGAAATGTTTATGTATCAATCCCCTGACTTCTCTGAACAAAACTGGCTATAAAAGTGATGATTTTTATTTTTTAAATTCCCCTTATATTGAGTTTGACAGATTACTTGTGGACTCTGAAGACGGAGTCACAATGTATAGAAATAGCTAATTCCTAAGTAGTGAATATGATATTTTTGTTAAATTTTTGGAACTAAAGTTAAAAGGCCACACAACAAGCACATCTTGATTGTTTGTTCTAGCATCATTCTAGTGTGTATGCTACTGTAGGTTGGAAGCGAAATTAAGAAAATGTGCCACTGTCCAATTACTTATGCACCTGACTGTATTTTTTGTTGGGTTGCACTCTGAGATATACTGAAAATTCAGCGAATTCCCAACAAATTGTTGAGTATTACAGCTGGCCTATACACAGGAACTATGAGTGGTGTCTGGGTCAGAGACTCTGATGTCTTTGCAGACAGTTCTTTCTTTCAGGGATGGATTCCTTCTGGCTCCTTCTCTGTTCAGCCCTTGCATGGACTGGGGAAGGACAGCATCTTTTAATTATTCCGTGTGAGCTTAAAGCAGTAACTGTCAGATTTCATCTCAGTACCCATTTTTAGCCATAGCATAGCTAATCAACTTAGCTACATGCTAAGTTGATTTCCATGTCAGTCATGACTTTGCAAATCGTATTTATGCTTCATTTTCACTGCATGCTACATTTATATGTATGAATGAAAGTAAAAGGGCATCAACTACTTTTTCTGTGCCATTTGTTGAGTCAGCATGTTGTTTACAGCAGTTGTTTTTAGAGAAACAACACAGCTTTACCCTCAAAATCCCAGTGTGCCTCATTAGTTGCTGCCATTTCAGCCCTGTTCCCTTGTTAATCACCTCAGTCAACACCTCCGTGCCATCAGTTACATTTACTGAATAAGTGAAGAATGTACACTGGTGCTCGAAAGTTTATGAACCCTTGAGCTTTAACATGTCTGAATTTTGTAAAGACACAAAATTATATATATATATATATATATATATATATATATATATATATATATATATATATATATATATATATATATATATATATATATATATATATATATATACACGAGGTCTGTGAGAAAAGTAACAGACCTTATTATTTTTTTCAAAAACTATATGGATTTGAATCACTTGTGATTACATCAGACATGCTTGAACCCTTGTGGACATGCGAGAGTTTTTTCACACCTGTCGGTTACATCATTCGCCTGTGGGCAGTCTTTGAGTGAGGAGTGGCCCACCCTCTCGTCGATTTTTTCATTGTTTAGGAATGGCTCAGAGACTGCTGCTTTGTTTGATAAAAATTTTTTCAAAAACTGTAAGGCACAACTGAGTGGACACCATTTGATAAATTCAGCTGGTTTTCGGTGAAACTTTTAACAGCTGATGAGAGATTTTGGAGTTTTACTGTCGCCGTAAGGACGGCCCACGGCACCTGACGGCGATCTGCACTCCGAGGCGGCGTTGTCTCACTGTTTCAAGCTGAAAACTTCCTAATTTCAGGCTCTGTGGACCCAAGACGTCGTGAGATAACAGAGAACTTTCAGAACAATTCGGGATCAGGAGTTTATTCGGACATTCCACTGTTAAAGGAGATTTTGTAATGAAAGAACGTGCGGGCAGATTCGCATGTCGGGCCGGACCCGACCGCGGGGGGTCGCCACAGGAAAAACACCTCCGTTGGAAACCTTAACGGACAAGTTGGAACATGGCCAGCTGTTAAACAATTTCTCAGATACTCACTTGTTGAAAGCCATCAAAAGCCGCCTGAATTTTACAAATGGTTTTCAACAGGTGGTGTTTTTTCTGTGGCGGCGCGAGCGGATTTGGGGTGTCGTCACGGACCCGACTCGGCAAATTCGTCCGCACGTTCTTTTATTACGGAATCTCCTTTAACAGTGGAATGTCCGCATAAACTCCTCATGCCGGCCTCTTCTGAAACTTCTCTGTTCTCTGACGACGTCCTGGGTGAACAGAGCTTTAAATTAGGATGTTTTCAGCTCGAAACAGCCAGACGGACGCCACCTCCAACCGCGCCGCGCCGATCTGCTTTGTAGGCTGTGCTTAAAGCGAAAGAAACTCCACAATCTCTCATCAGCTGTTAAACTTTTCACCGAAAACCAGCTGAATTTCTCGAATAGTGTCCACATGGATATCCCTCACAGGTCCTGAAAAAATTTGATAAAGCAATGCGCGTCATCTCCCTGCAGCGTCTCAGACAAAGAGATTCCGATGGGAGGGGGAGTCCACATCTCACTCAAAGCCTGCCCACAGGCGAATGACGTCACCGACAGGCACGACAAAACTCACGCATGCGCACGAGGGTTCAAGCATGTCTGACGTAAAAACATATGAATCAAATCCATTTATTTTTTGAAAAAAATAAAAAGGACCGCTTTTTTTTATCACAGACCTCGTATATGCTGGCGCAACAATAGAAGAGAAGTCAAAGTGTATGAAAATAAATCAAATGAGTACATGTTTGTGACTGATTTGAGAAAGTCAGGATGACAACTAGTTTCAGGCAATAAATGGGAAACGAAACACAGAAGCGGTGAATAGCTACACTGCATTGGCTAGCTACTGCTCATATAATGCAATCAAACCATTACTTTTAGAGGCAGTTTTATTTTGACAAGCCAGGAGTTTGTACATTTTCAAGTCATTGAATATGTTTTCAAATTCATTTTCATCAGTCATTAAGAAATTCAAACAGTATGGTCCTGTTTGTTAAATCTGTCTTGAGGGGTTAAATAGGATCATTTAGAGCTGGGTCTATAGTCTTTAGCGGGTGACAGACTACAACCACTAGACCAGGTGCAAGATGCTTCACCAACCAAAGCTGTCATGCTTGGCCCCGGCTCAGGGTTTAGGTCCTGATTTTGGCAGTATGTCCTTTATGGTTTTATAGTTTTGTTTTCATTTGTTTATTCTTTCGCTTGTAAATCTCAGTGTGGTTCTGTTTAATGCTTTGCTTTGCTTTCTAGGTAGTCACTGGTTCTATTCTTTATCTTATCATTTTGTTTCGCATTTATTTATTCTATAGTTTGTTTTTGTATTTGTTTTGTCATGGTTCTTTAGGTTTCTTTAATTTTGTTCTGTTTATCACATTTATTGTATATGCTCGGTCACAGGTTTTTGTTATTATTTATCTTTGATGTTGCTTATCAGTTTATGTTCCATTTGTTGTTTATTGTATTATTCAGTTGTCACCTGTTTTGTTTTTTGTTCATTCCATAGTTTGTTCTGCCATTTTTATTGGACCAGTTCCATTCCATTTTAATTTTAAGCAGTAGTTTCCTGGTTTTCCTCTTGTTACGGTAGTTCTTAGTTTTTCCCCTTTTGGTTTGCTCACATTCATTTTTTTGCACACGTTTCTCACAGTTAGTTTTTCTGTCACTCTCTTCTCTTGTTTTGCACTGCTTTGTTTTGCCCTCTCGCACTCTCTTGCCTTTCTTCTCTCTTCTTTGTTCACTTCACCACACCTCTTTCCTGAACTTTCCATACACCTACTTCACATCAACCTGATTAGTTTGCTCCTCTTTAAAACACACAGTTCCACAGCTCACTGCCCGATTGTTGACTTTGTTCACCTTCTTGCCTCTCGTTCTTGTCCAGTTTGCTCTTGTGTGTTTTGACCTTGCTTTGTGCTCCGATCTCCGCCTTGCCATATCCTGAACTCTGCTTGTATTTTGACTCTGCCTTTGTTTTGCCTGCTATATACCTCAATGCCGTGTGAACGAACCCTGCCTGGTTTATGGACCACGTCCCAGCCTGTACCATGTCTGATACCTCTGCTTCCAAGTCTGACTACCAGTGTACCGAACCTAATGCCTGGTTTCAAGATAAAGCCTATTATTCATCTAAACCAACCATGCCTGTGAGTCGGCATTGGTCTCCTACTGCTTCCAGTTTCGGCCCACCACGAGCCTTGACAAAAGCCGGTATTCATTTACAGCTGGATGCACTGAGATAATGCAAATGAAGTGTCTAATCCAAGGGCACAGACAGGTACTGTGACAAAGAACTGAACCCAGGTACTGGAAGCCTAAAGGGGCTTTCACACCGGAAATGTTGACAGCGTTAGAAGCTTTGTGAATCAGTCTAAAAAGCATTATTTTCAGTGAGACCCTTTCCATTTTTAATGCGATGCTTGCCATTTGTTGGTAAGCTGCTGTGGTCAAAGTTCAACCCAATCCAACTTTCGCTGCTGTGCGCTGTGATGTAGCTTCGCGCTGTCCAATAGAAATGATGCATCAGGCCAAAACATGGAAGACTGCAGTGCAGAAACCACTGATCTGTATAAAACACTGTGTTATATACAGATCAGTGGCAGAAATGTGTCACAGAACTGCTCATTTATACACAGCAGTTTTCTGAAGAAAATCCTTGTAAATGTTTTTTTGTTTGTTTTTACCTCAAAATTAATTTCTGATTACTGTAAAAAAATTAGAACACTTGTAATTAAAATAGCAATAAAATAAAAGATTCTTTAGAAACCTTTTTTCATCTGTAAATTAAAACCATACTTACCTGTTGTTTCAGATGAGATGATTTCTTGTTTAGCATAAGGAACCTTGGACAGTTAATTTTAGGCAAATAAAATAGCATGGAAATGTGTGCATTTTTAAGTCTGGTAGATTATTCATATCTCATTTCAAACCAGAAAAAAACAGATACTGTAAATAAATACAAATGTTTATTATAAATGCAACACATGATTTAGCAATGACTGCAATGTGATTGTCTAGTAGGATTTCTTAATGTGACATAAACCTCATGAAGAAATCATTTTCTTTAAATTGAGTCATTTGAACTTGTAATTACATCAGAATATGTGATTGCCTTTAATGTTGTCATCAGGACAGAGTAATTTCTAAAATATGAATTTGACTAGTGATTGTGAATGTTTTAAAATTGTGGACAATAGGGCAGGGCTTCTACCTGTGAAAATGTCTTTTGACTTAACTTTGATTTCATGGACATTTTTAATGATCCATTCATTTATTGTTAAAATATAAAATGAGACAGCTTTTTAAAAAATTAAAATAGTTGCTGTTTAAAGAGCCTTTGTTTTATTTAAAAGTGTAGAAGCAGGTGTTGGCTTGTTGGATTCTGGGGACATTTAACCAGATTTCTTTTGCAGCTTTGACCCCTGGTGGAGTTGTTAAAGACACATTTCTCCCATTTTGAAGAAATGTTTCTTCCGACTGGACTTCATGGTGTTAAGCTCATCACTGGAGATTTTTGAAGTGCGTCTGAATTTAGGTTGCCTGCACAGCAAATTTTCCTGATTGTAGGACAAATTTAAAAAAATTATTAAAATATAAAGAAACAGTAAACAGTTAAAAAAAAAAGTTATTATTATCTAAGTTATTTAAATTTGAGCTTTTTGTGGTCTCAGAAGTAACAAAAAAGCTGTAGCTTTATTTGGGAAAAATAAAAATAGACCAACCCCCTGAGCAAGCACACATGCGACAGTGGTGAGGAAAAACACCATCTGGTGATAATGAGGAAGAAACAAGCAGACCAGACTCAGAGAGGTAACCCAGTGCTTATGTCACTCTGTTACAAGGTTTTAACAAAATTTTACCAACATGAAGAAACAGCAAACAGAAAAAAAGAATAGCATCAAAAACAGAGTGCATTTCTGAGGTGTGCACACAGTCATTGGCGCCACAGGCAAGGAGTCATGAGATAAGTCTCGCGCCCTGGGGCACAAGGCCAGCATCCTGCAGTGGCTGAGAGAGGTAACCCTCAGCAAGGTGGTCCACGAGCCGCTGCATCAGCTTTAGCCAGGGCATCTCAGTCAGTCCAGCATCCTGGGTTGTGTAGCCATCATATGTAAGAGGCCATCTGCAAGAGATCTCATCAACGCCTGGGACAGAGAGATAAAGAGCAGAATCAGTGGGCTGGAAATAACTGCACCTAAGGTATGAGTTCACCAACAGTAGATTGAGAGGGAAGCAGAGACGATACTGAGGTGGTCGCTGGCAGCTAGCTCCAAGCTTCACTGACAGACCCAGAATTTAAAGGGAGTGAGGCTGAGACATGCCCCGTAATGATAAAATGAAAGACAGTCAATGAAATAAAATTAATTTAAAGGATAGTATGCTAGCAATGCAAGAGAGAATAGAGGCGTTTTAATGACTTGAATGTCTCTACGGAATCTATTTTATCTCCACAGGGTGATCATTCCTCAAGGCAGGTGCCCGATAAGAGAAGGCTCTGTGGCCTGCTGACTTTTTATTCACCTGAGGGACACAAAGTAGTGCTGCGCCCTGAGGACGCAGAGCACAGGCCGGAACATAGGGTGTAATTAGGTCAGTGTAATTAAGGTGGTGCTATTCCTTAAATAATTTTATAGGTTAGTAACAGAACCTTAAAATCTGACATCACAGAGACAGGAAGCCAGTGAAGAGATGCCAAAATCAATGTAATGTGGTCAAACCTTCTGCTTACTGTCAAAAGTCTGGCAGCAGCATTTTGAACCAACTGGAGACCCCTAATGCTGGACTGCGGTAAACCAGAGACTAGAACATTGTAGTAGCCAGTCTAGAGGAGACAAATGCATGAATCAGGGTCTCTGCATCAGTCATAGACAGGATGGGATGAATCTTCACTATATTATGAAGGTGGAAGAAAGCAGTTGTGGTGGTTTCTCTGATGTGTAGGTCAAAGGACAATGTGGGTTCAAAAATAAGCTCAAGGTTCCTCAGTTTGTCAGTGTGATGTATGTCACATGAGCCTAGGTTAAAGCTTTGCTGGTCAAACTGATGTTGATATCCCACTGGACCAAGGACCATCTTTTCAGCCTTTTCCAAGTTTAAAAGTAAGAAATTACTTGACATCCAGCTTTTCACTGAAGCAAGGCAAGCCTCTAAATTCTTTATATGTATGAGATTACCAGTAATTGTCGACATGTACAACTGAGTGTTATCAGCATAGCAATGAAGAGTAATCCCATAACGCTGCAGTATATGCCCAAGGGGTGCTATATAAAGGAAGAAAAGCAGGGGGCCTAAGACGGACCCCTGTGGAACCCTGTATTTCATGGCAACAAGGTTAGAGGTAACATTATGGTACAGAACACAGTGAGAGCGATTGGTTAGGTAGTATGTCAACAGTGCAAGGACATTACCAGCAATCCCAAAATGATTCTCCAGCCTATCAAGTAAAATACAATGAACCACCATATCAGTCACAGTGCTAAGGTGACCCAGGACTTTCTGGATTGGTGTCAGTGGACCCACCTCCAGATCAGTGCAGGGAAAACCAAAGAGGTGGTGGTGGATTTCAGCAGCTACAGGTGCTCTCCACCGACACCGGTGAAGATCCAGGGAACGGATATTGAGATAGTGACTCTTACAACTACCTGGGTGTTCACCTAAACAATAAACTGGACTTGTCAAACAACACTACTGCACTTTACAAGAAAGTCCAGAGTAGGCTCCACCTGCTGAGGTGACTCAGGTCCTTTGGAGTGCAGGGGGCACTCCTGAGGACGTTTTTTGACTCTGTGGTGGCGTCAGCCATTTTCTATGGAGTGGTCTGCTGCAACAGCAGTATCACAAGTGCTGAGAAGAGGAGACATGACAAAGTGATTAGGAAGGCCAGCTCTGTGCTGGGAAGTCCCTTGGACTCAATGCAGGAAGTGGGAGAAAGGAGGATGATGGCTAAGCTGTCATCCCTGCTGGAGAGTGCTTCCCACCCCATGTGTGACACCCTGACTGCACTAGAAAGCTCACTCAGCGACAGGCCGCTCCACCCAAAGTGTGTGAAGGAGCGATACCGCAGATCCTTCCTTCCTGCTGCTGTCATTCTCCACAATCAGCACTGTTCCCAGTCGACCAATCAAATCAAAGCCTTAATATCAATCAATCAATCAATCAATTTTATTTATATAGCGCCAAATCACAACAAACACTTGCCCCAAGACGCCTTATATTGTAAGGCAAGGCCATACAATAATTACGTAAAAAACCCAACGGTCAAAACGACCCCCTGTGGGCAAGCACTTGGCGACAGTGGGAAGGAAAAACTCCCTTTTAACAGGAAGAAATCTCCAGTAGAACCAGGCTCAGGGAGGGGCAGTCTTCTGCTGGGACTGGTTGGGGCTGAGGGACAGAACCAGGAAAAAGACATGCTGTGGAGGGGAGCAGAGATCAATCACTAATGATTAAATGCAGAGTGGTGCATACAGAGCAAAAAGAGAAAGAAACACTCAGTGCATCATGGGAACCCCCCAGCAGTCTAAGTCTATAGCAGCATAACTAAGGGATGGTTCAGGGTCACCTGATCCAGCCCTAACTATAAGCTTTAGCAAAAAGGAAAGTTTTAAGCCTAATCTTAAAAGTAGAGAGGGTGTCTGTCTCCCTGATCTGAATTGGGACCTGGTTCCACAGGAGAGGAGCCTGAAAGCTGAAGGCTCTGCCTCCCATTCTACTCTTACAAAGCCTAGGAACTACAAGTAAGCCTGCAGTCTGAGAGCGAAGCGCTCTATTGGGGTGATATGGTACTATGAGGTCCCTAAGATAAGATGGGACCTGATTATTCAAAACCTTATAAGTAAGAAGAAGAACTTTAAATTCTATTCTAGAATTAACAGGAAGCCAATGAAGAGAGGCCAATATGGGTGAGATATGCTCTCTCCTTCTAGTCCCCGTTAGTACTCTAGCTGCAGCATTTTGAATTAACTGAAGGCTTTTCAGGGAACTTTTAGGACAACCTGATAATAATGAATTACAATAGTCCAGCCTAGAGGAAATAAATGCATGAGTTAGTTTTTCAGCATCACTCTGAGACAAGACCTTTCTAATTTTAGAGATATTGCGTAAATGCAAAAAAGCAGTCTTACATATTTGTTTAATATGTGCTTTGAATGACATATCCTGATCAAAATGACTCCATCATCATCATGATAGCAACAATTTTTCCTGTCTCTCATGTGCAGTAATACTGCACATTCTGTGCAATAATACTTGTACACTTGTGTTGAACATCACTTGAACACTTATGTGCAATATTATGAAACACTCGTTTGTCTTGCTTGTAAATTGTGGATTCTATTCTACTGTATATACTGTTATTCCACACAGTACTTGACTTCCGTATTTCGGTATTTATTTTTTCTTTTACCTTATTTCTGCATTCTTTCCACTGTTGTTCTGTTCTGTGAGTGTCCTCGTGCTGCCGTAGCATTGCAAATTTCCCCGTCGTGGGACTATTAAGTGATTACACTGTTCAAAGCACTTTTTCTTGCATGGAGTTTTTGAGCAGATTTGAGATAATTTGGGGGCACTGAATCTGAATCTGTTGTTAGTTTTTGCCAATCACATCACATTTTTGAGATATGAAAACATATCGTGCACCTCTTTAGCACCATAAATGATATTATGGCTCTTGTTAACATTTCGCGAACCTGGTATAAAAACTATGCTTTTGAAGCTGCTTTTGTGCATGATTAGTGGCGTCAGACTCGTGAGTGAATGAGCAACCTTTGCGTAATCCATCAGTATGGAACATGCAGACTGCAAAAAAACCATGATGCCATAGAGGAAATCTGAACTCAGATTTGGATTCAGCACCCCAAAATTACCCTATATCAGTTCTCAAAGTCCATGCAAGAAAAAAAAAAAATCTTTGTTGACCAGTGTTACCTTATCTTATCTCATCTTAAGACTGAACAGTAACAGAACCATAGTGGTGTCTGAATCCATTGCAAACAGAAGATCATTTGCCACTTTAGTGAGCGCTGTCTCTGTGGAATTGTGTGTTCTACTGTAAATTCAGACTGCAGTGGGTCAAAGACATTCTCAGTAAGGTGGTCCACATGCTGCTGTGAAATCACTTTTTCAAAGATTTTAGAGCAAAATAGTACAACCCAATTCCAATGAAGTTGGGACGTTGTGTAAAATGTAAATAAAACAGAATACAATAATTTGCAAATCCTCTTCAACCTATATTCATTTTAATACACCACAAAGACAAGATATGTAATGTTCAAGCTGATAAACTTTGTTTTTGTGTAAATATTTGCTCATTTTGAAATGGATGCCTGCAACACGTTTCAAAAAAGCTGGGACAGTGGTATGTTTACCACTGTGTTATATCACCTTTCCTTCTAACAACATTCAATAAGTGTTTGGGAACTCAGGACACTAATTGTGAGTGTCATGATTGGGTATAAAAGGAGCATCTCCAAAAGGCTCAACCATTCACAAGCAAAGATGGGGTGAGGATCACCACTTTGTGAACAACTGCGTGAAAAAAAAAGTCCAACAGTTTAAGAACAATGTTTCTCAATATTCAATTGCAAGGTATTTAGGGATTCCATCATCTACAGTCCATAATATAATCAGAAGATTCAGAGAATCTGGAGAACTTTCTACATGTAAGAGAGACTGCCGCTTTGCTCCTTGAAATTTTTTTCAGAAACTGTTAGAGACAGCCAGTTGGAAACCATTCGATAGATTCAGTTGGATATCGGTGAAGATTCTGTTGGTGTCACGCGGATTATGGACTGTTAAAATCTTTTTAAAGACAGCCCACAGCGGCGGAGGGCGCGCGGCGCCCACAGCGGCCATTCGACAGGCTGGATCGACCAGATCATTTCGAAACTGAATGCTGTGTTGATCCGGGACATCATGTGACTACCACAGAAATGGCAACAGAGCTGGACATAGCACTTTTGCGGCATATTCCACTGTTACAGGAGATTTTGTAATGAAAGACGTGCGGAGGATTTCGTGTGTCGGCACGAAGCAGCTCAGGACGCGCAGCAAAAAACACCTCCGTCTTGGAAGTCTCACAGGACATGTTGGGGCATGTCCAGCTGTTACACAATTTCTCAGATACTCACTCGACTGAAAGCCATCGAAAGCCGTCTGAATCTTCTGAATGGTTTCCAATACGGAGGTGTTTTTTTTTTGTTTTTTTTTGCTGCGTGTCCTGAGCTGCTTCGTGCCAACACGCGAAATCCTCCACACGTCTTTCATTACAAAATCTCCTGTAACAGTGGAATGTGCCGCAATAGTGCTATGTCCAGCTCTGTTGCCATTTCTGTGGTAGTCACATGATGTCCCGGATCAACACTTTTTGGACAGACCTCGTACAAATGCAAGTTAAACCTCTACCATCCAAAGCGAAAGCCATACATCAACAACATCCAGAAACACCACACAAAGTGGAAAATTGTGCTGTGGTCTGATGAGTCCACAATTCAAATTGTTTTTGGAAATCATGGACGTCATGTCCTCCGGACAAAAGACAAAAAAGACCATCCAGATTGTTGCCAGCGTCTGTGATGGTATGGGGGTGTGTTAGTGCCCATGGCGTGGGAAACTTACATATCTGTGATGCACCATCAATGCTGAAAGGTACATCCAGGTTTTGGAGCAACACATGCTGCCATCCAAGCAACGTTTTTTTTAGGGACATCGCTGATTATTTCAGCAAGAGAATCCCAAGCCAAATTCTGCATGTGTTACAACAGCGTGGCTTCATAGTAAAAGAGTGCAGGTACTGGACTGGCCTGCCTGCAGTCCAGACCTGTCACCCATTGAAAATGTGTGGTGCATTATGAAGCGCAAAATACGACAACAGAGACCCCAGACTGTTGAACAACTGAAGTCTGCTGGGGGAGGTGTGTGTGGATCGGGAGGTCTGGGCGGCTTTGCTTGAGCTGCTGCCCCTGCGACCCGACCTCGGATGTAGCGGAAGAAAATGGATGGAGGCTTTGTAAATCATTATATGCTGTTTTTATTTACATTTTACACAACGTCCCAACTTCACTGGAATTGGGGTTGTACTTTTGGTATCAGCCCCTAATTTTTCAGCAGGCTAGGGTCAAGGTTAGATTTCTTAAGTATTGGATTTATCACTGCAGATTTGAAACATTTAGGACCATATCACGAGGTTAGTGGCAGATTAATAACTTCTAGTGCAGTAGGCCTAAGAGTAGGCCACAGGTCCTTAAACAATTTTCTTGGCAACAGGTTGAAAAGACAGGCTGTGCATTTTACTGAAGTGCTGATATTTATTTTCAACATGCAACAATTGAGACATTTAACTATTTCATCTCATCTTTGATCCTATAATAGTGTAAACAGACTGATATCCAACAGTGTGTGTCCGTGCCAGGGGTGCCGCCAGGGATTTTGGGCCCCATGAAAAGAAATCTTACTGTATCCACCCCCCTCAGTATTATGGGGCAAAAACTGAAAACCTCAACGTGAACAGCTTCTTTTCACCAATGAATTGGCAAAAATTGTCATTAAAAGTGTCTGGTAGCATGGAGAGGATTCGGAATGTTCTTAAAAAAAATGATTGTAGAGTTAGTGTCTTACCTCAGCTTTATTCTGTTTTAGTGATGCTACTCTACACTACGCCAATGCAAGTCGAGTATTGATGAGGGACTCGTTCTTATGCTTACAACAAGTATGAGACCCTCATTGACAATCAATGCTATATAACAGTGTGGCCTGTTCTCTCATTGGAAAATTAATCAGATAAATGGTCTGGAGTTGATTCCAAGTGCTGAATTAGCATTTGGTTACTGACTGTTCATTGGAACTCTCATTATGAGGTCCTAACAGGTGCATATGCAAATGAAGGAGTCCATAGTTAGGCTTAAAAATAAATAAATAAATAACATATAAGGCAGATGGCAAAAACTTTAGCAGTGGCCAAATCAACAATTTGTTTCACTTTTTTCTTTCTTTTTTTTTTAAAAAGAGCATGTACTGGCAAACACAACACTAAAATGTCTGGAATACCATGGAAGACAACTCAGCGATTCTTTCCTTGATGAAGAAAAACTCCTTCACAACCTCTATCCAAATCAGAAACACTCTGGAGTAGGTAGACCTATCATCGATAAAGTTGACAATCAACAAGGGGCACATTCCTCAAGAACAGGAAGGCTAAATTAATCTTTGCTAGAACCATCGTAAAAAAAAAAAATAAAGCCTGGTGTCGAACAAGATTCTTTGGGCTGATGAAACCAAGATTAACTTGTACCAGAATGACAGCAGTAGAAGTGTATGGATAAGGAAATGACTCATGATAAGAAGTACACCACATTATCTGTCAGATTTGGTGGGAGCAGTGATATGGCTGTGTTTTGATGATATGACTGCTGATGCAAGAAGCAGAATGAACTGTGAAGTGCATAGTGACATATTATCTGCTCAGAGTCAGCCAAATACTGCCAAACTGATAGGACAGTCCTTCACAGTGCAAATTCTTCCATCGCTAAATCAGTCACCTGATCTCAACCCCATAGAGTTGCTTTTCACTGGCTGAAGACAAAACAAAGGAGAGAAAGACCCACAAACAAGCAGCAACTAAAGGAGGCTGCAGGAAAAAGACCTGGCAAAGCAGCAGAATGGAGCCCTTGGTGATGTTCATAAATTCCAGATTTCAGGAAGTCATTGACTTTCATCTAAATATTAATAATACACATTATATTTGATTAGGCTAGTATGCCATATTACCATATTTTTCGGAGTATAAGTCACACCGTAGCATAAGATGCACCTGTCAAAAAATGCCTCTTGAAAAGGAAAATACCATATATAATTCACAACGGATTATAAGTCGCACCTTTTTCTGTTATAAGCTCTTTAATTTGGGATTTTTATTTATTTATTTTATTTTATTTTTTGTTTTGCATTGTTGTGTGTTTTTTTATTTTATTACTGACATTTACTCTTTATTATTGGAGTTTATTTTGTTCAGTACTTTGATTGTTGGGAAAGTTTTATAAAAATAGTCATAATTACAATTATTAGTAACAAACTTGTAAAACTCGTCTAAACCATCATCGTATAAACCGGATATTCACACTCACCAACAAAAGCAAAAGTCCCAGTGCTTTTGTATGGTTTTCTATGTAATAAACACTGTCTATAAACAGACTTTGTATAACGGATTTTCGCTCACATCGGACAAAACGTCCATCCGCATCATAATGTATTTCCATTACAAACCCCTCGCATGTACTGAGTAGACCAGCCAGGACATGCGCAGTAACAGGTATGAAATGAAGTACAGCAGTACCATATCTCCATGATTAAAAGACTATTTATTTTTTCAAACCGTGCTCAGACACAGGAAGGCAGGAAATAATTAACAAAATGCTGCTTGGTGAGTGCACTGTAATATGGTGTTAAGTGTTACACATATCCCTGGATGTGACTAATCATACCACTTTAGATCAGAGCCCTCTGCTTGGCTGTGAACCCTCCCCATGACATTGTTACTTTTAAGTTTTCACTCCTTCCTCTCCCATCACATTTTAATTTGCAGTGTGCACACTGATTACAGTTCAATCACTTTTCAAATACAATAGGTAGAAAGTCTGCAAATACGATCAACACAACACATAGTTGGAAACATCATTGCATGAGCATGGAGTTACAGAGCTGGAGAAGCATAAATCAGGCTTTAGGACTTTAAGGTACCACTCTACAGCTGACTGAGAAAAGAGTAACTTGACTAAATGTAATACTTTAATGCACATAATGTCCAGTGCTTACCAGACAAATTTTTTGACCCAGTCATTAAATGAGGCAGGCCCCTATTCAAGGTCAGGCTTTTAATCAAACAAATACATAAGCCTAATTGAAGCTGGTTATTCCTCGTAGATTGTTCAGCACCTCCTGGCTGTAATTAATCCTTTACATATATATGACGGATTTTGTCCATTTTATATGTAAAACGGATTTTGTCAGTTTTATACATATAACTGATTTTGATTATAATGGACAAAATTCGCTGGTCCACCTGAATCCATTATATGCGAGTTTTACTGTATAAGTCACAGGGCCACCCAAACTAGTAAAAAAAAAAAAAAAAAAAAAAAGCTGTGAGGTATACTACAGAAAATATGGTAGTTTATGTCTCTGGAAATGGAGAGCCTGTATATAAAAATGGCAGTAATTCCTTGAAGGTTAATATATTGTTTTTGTTAAACTGTTTGAATTCAAGCTGAAAATCAGTCACATCTTGATTGTGTCATTTCAGCTTCATCATGGTTGCATACAGAGGCAACCATGATGTCAGTGTCCAAATATTTATGTACCCAATTGTGTAGCACCACACAGTGGTAAATGGTCTTCTGCTTGTTCCTTGTCACTGACTCTATTTAATCACCATGGACTAGAGATAGATATTCATTTGCAACAGTATCAACACCAACAGTGAACAGTAAAAAAAAAAGAAAGCTGGTCAAAGAAAAAAGTCACAGCGTGGTATTAGATATGGTGTTATCGCACTGTATCTTATTTTCATAAATGGTGTTGTAGATATAAGATTGCACTGTCTTGTTTTAGTGTCATTTGTTGTTGACTTCCAGAGGTAAAGCAGATGAAGAATCAATGCTTCTTAGCCAATCCCTGGACTCAAAGACTCAAAGTTATGCAACATAACCACTGGTAATAAAAATGAAAGATGGCCAAAGAAAAATAGTTATGCAGTAGTGTTAGATATGACAAGATTACAATGTGTCTCATTTAAGTGTTATTTCATATTGAAGCCTGGACTTCCAAGTCCAAAGTGGATGAAGGACCAGTGTTTTGTAGCAAATCACTAGAGAGAGAGAGAGAGAGAGAGAGAGAGTCAGTCAGTCTCATGTAAGTGTTGTTTGGTGTTAAAACCATGACTGCCAGGGCTTCTGACAGCTTCATACTAATGTTGTTGTTTGTCTACCCCTTTTTTTTTGGTCAGGGTCACCACGGTAGATCCAGTAGAGATTACCAGATGGTCTTCCTGACACAGCTCCAGTTTTACATGAAAAAACGCACGAGGAGTCCTCCTACTCAAGTGGACCTACTCTGCTTAGCTTCTACAAGTAAGTTCTGAATGGCTCATGCATATACAGAGCAGACTGGCTGCCCCACTAATGATGCATTCAATATGACTCAGAAATCTTCAATTGGAAAATTACAAAACCTGGATTTACTTAACAAACTCTGAAAACAATATGGAGGCATACACTAAAAGGCCCACCCAGAAAGTTTCACACCACTTCACTTTTTTTTATTTATTATTATTTTATGTTACAGCCTTATTCCAAAATTTCCCTTCATATTTCTATATACAATACCCCATAATGACAATGTGAACTAAGCTTTTTTTTTTTTTTTTGCAAATTTATTAAAAATAAAAAAACAAAAATCACATGTACATAAGTATTCACAGCCTTTGCCATGAAGCCCAAAATTGAGCTCAGGTGCATCCTGTTTCCACTGATCATCCTTGAGATGTTTCTACAGCTTAATTGGACTCGACCTGGGGTAAATTAATTTGATTAGACATGATTTGGAAAGACACACACCTGTCTACATTTAAGGTCCCACATGTTGACATTGCAGGTCAGAGGACAAAGGAATTGTCTGTAGACATTCACAACAGGATTGTCTCGAGGCACAAATCTGGGGAAGGGTACGGAAACATTTCTGTTGCTTTGAAGGTCCCAATGAGCACAGTGGCCTCCATCTGTAAATGGAAGAAGTTGGGATCCACTAGGACTCTTCCTACAGTTGGCCACATGTCTAAACTGATTGAGCAGGGGAGAAGGGCCTTAGTCAGGGAGGCAACCAAGAACCCAATGATCACTTTGTCAGAGTTCAGCATTCATCTGTGGAGAGAGGACAACCTTCCAGAAGGACAACCATCTCTACAGCAGTCCACCAATCAGGCCTGTATGTAGAATGGCAAGACGGAAGCCACTCCTTAGAAAAAGGCACATGGCAGCCCGTCTGGAATTTGCCAAAAGGCACTTTAAGGACTCTCAGATCATGAAAAACAAAATTCTCTGGTCTGATGAGATAAAGATTGAACTCTTTGGTGTGAATGCCAGGTGTCATGTTTGGAGGAAACCAGGTACCATCCTTCCAGTGAAGCATGGTGGTGGCAGCATCATGCTGTGGGGATGTTTTTCAGCAGCAGGAACTGGGAGACGAGTCAGGATTGAGGGAAAGATGAATGTAGCAATGTACAGAGACATCCTGGATGAAAACCTGCTCCAGAGCTCTCTTGACCTCAGACTGGGGCAAGCTCCTGATGGAGTTTGAGAGGTGCTGCAAAGAGGAATAGGCGTACCAAGGTTATGGCTTCATTTTTCAGTTGCACATGTGACTTCTTAGTTCTTTCTTTATTTATTTTTTTAAGTGAAGTGCTGCAAATACTTTCTGGATGCATTGTTTATATATAAACAAAATAAATAACTGATCTTATTTTATCCATCACTGCTGGATATGAGGATGAAAAACATCTGCACATTGCATTCAGATTTGTCTTTAAAGAACTAAACAGACATTTTATACAAATAGTGTGGAACTAGCTTGAGTGTTGTGATCGATATGTGACATCACACTTTGGAGCTCTATGGTAGCCACAAAGGTTGCAACACTTTTTGCAGGTGTAGCTCTGATGACTATCTGAGAACTTGACCTCCAGTGTGCTTTGGAGCGATTTGTAGCTGAGTGTCAGAATTACCACCGACAAACCTGAGAAAATCGGAAAGGGGTGGATTATTCTGTACTGCCTGGGAGCAAGTTACTGCCCCAAGCGCAGTGATTTACAGATTAATTTCCCCACTGGAGATATTGGACTCTCTCTCCTGAGTAGGAATGTATAATCATTTTTAAACTTGATGCACTGTGACCACAGAAAACAGACAAAAACATCGATTGGAATTGTTATTACAGATGGTTGAAGATCCTACGATGAACAGTGTACATTGTCATCCAACCCCTGCAGGTCATGTAACGTCTGCAGTCAAGTACTGATGTTTTTACAGCTGCTGGCCTCCGACCCAACAGTTAACTAAAAGCTGTACTAGTTATCACTAGTAGCACAGTTTTAGTTTTCAGTCGTGTGTGTGTGTGTCAGGGTTTGAGCAACACAACAGTTTCAATTCAATCTGGACAGAGTCCAGGTCCAAGTCAAGAACCAAACAAAGGAAAGGTGAGAGTTCAAGGTCAAATCTGTGACTCAATTACAAATACAGTATAGGGGACATTTAGAATTCATATTTTCAAGAAATAATTAAAAAATACACCCATGGTGGTTCCAATGAAAGATGAATATGATGCCATGTATCATACTACTGTCAGTTACATTTGACCTTGAGAACCCTTGTAATTAGAAGTGATTTGTGTTTACCAGCATTTTTATTACACTCCATCTGTGCTATACTTTCCCAGCTTGTATGAACTCATCACTTCATTTTTCAGTTGCACAATGCTTGCAAAATCAGTCGAATGCCACGTGTTTGTAATCATGATAAATATTCCATTTCCCTCTGTTCTTTGTTGCACAAATGTCCCTTCAACTCAATTTTTTTTTCTTTAGATTTTGTGTTATTTTGTCTACCACAATCCACTTTTGTCTGCAGGCTGTCATTATCTCCAGCATAAGAGTGGTAAATGGACTGCATTCATAGAGCTGTTTCTTTGATGTAGACACTCCAAGTGCTTTACAATGAAGCCTCAAATTCACCCATTCACACACATACAGTGATATCAGTGTGCTGCCATGAAAGATGTCCAGCTGCATACCGGGAGTAATGTGGGATTACACATCTTGTTCAAGCGTACCCTTGTGATTTTTCTTGTCTGATTGGGGAACTGATCTGAGGAGAAAGGTCATGGGGTTTCTTTGTTGTTACTGTTTTTTGAGGGATGCTGGAACTCAAACTGAGCTAGGGTGCTGAGAGAAAAGTTTAGATTATGTGTATTGGAAAACTTAAAAATGACCGTGGGTGTGTATGTCTTTGTCTGTCTATATGTGGCCCTGTGTTAGACTGGTGTCCTGTCCAGGGTGTACCCCCCACCTCATGCTCTATGACTGCTGTGATAGCCTTCAGCAAAAATGACAGATGTTCAGGTTCAGGTAACTTTATTTGTACCCGTAGGTAGATTTGGCTTGCAGCAAACAGAAAACAGAAAAAAGGCGTCCATGTTAGTCAACACAACAACAACAATAAAAAACACTAAAAATGCTAACAAAGAACATACACAAAACAAGTTAACAAACACCACCAAGGACTCACAACCTTAAAACCACTAAAAAGATGGTCATCTTAAAACTAGTGTGCAAAGGGCAAATAAATAAATAAGTATATAAATATCTAAATATAAGCATATGCAAACCTACTAAGATTTGTTCAGTTGCACAATTGCTGCTGGGACAAAACTACTCCTGTAGCATTTTGTTCTACACCTTGGGACTCTAAACCTACAGCCAGAAGGTAGAAGCTGAAATTCATTAGCCAGGGGGTGGGAGTCATCAACTATAATGCAGTTGGTTATCCGCTGTAATTGTTTAGTGTACAGAGACTCCAAACTCAGCTGCGATTCACCAATCAACCGACTGGACCATTTAATGATCTGACTCAGTCTGTTCCTATCCTTCAATGTCAAACTGCCAAACCATGCCACCAAAGAAAAAGTTAAAACAGATTCAATAAAAGCATGATAAAATGGTGTTAACATGGTTCGGCCAATGTGAAAATACGACAGTTTCCTGAGACAGAACAAGCGCTGATGTCCCTTCCTACACACCGCCTCACAGTTTCGCTCAAACTTCAGCGAATCATCAATAATAGTACCAAGGTATTTATAAGTTTTCACAATTCCAACTGGTTGACCATTCATTGTTGTGTTGCCAGGTGTGCTACCATTCTTCCTAAAATCAATGACCATATCTTTAGTTTTAGATATATTAATCTGAAGATATGAGTCCTCACACCATTTAACAAAATGGTCAACTACAGGACTGTGGCTACTCTCGTTATCCCGCAGCAGACTGACAATCACTGTATCATCCGCGTATTTTAAAATGAACCTGTTTTTAAAAGTGCTCTGACACATACTGGTATAGAGAATAAATAACAGAGGTGAGAGCACACACCCTTGTGGCGAGCCAGTAGAAGAACACACTGTGTTTGATAAAATCCTGTTCACTCTAACTTTGTGTTCTGTTTGTTAAAAAGTCTAAAATCCAACCCACGAGATTATTACTTAATTTAAAATGTTCTAAAAGCCTTTGGGTTAAAATACAGGGTTGAACTGTATTAAAAGCTGAAGAGAAGTCAACAAATAAAAGCCGGGCATGACACCCGCTGCCCTCCAAATGCCTGAGAAGCAGATTAAGCAAAGTGTGTGTGGCGTCCTCCACTCCTCTATTAGGCCTGTAAGCAAATTGTACCGGATCGAGTGCATGCATAGTATTTTTTAGCATTACCGACCGTACCAATTTCTCAAAGATCTTCATCAAAATTGATGTTAGAGCAACAGGCCTAAAATCGGATATCGGATATATTAATAATGTACAGCGAATATATGACAAACAGTCACTGATGTATAACGCATGTATTGAGCAAACGGATCGGACGCATTGCGATTATCAAGGAGGTATTCCAGATGTACTGACAATGCATTGCGCACGTGCTGTGCATGCACGGCATCTGCATTACAGTCATAAATGAAGTGCACTCGGGCTTTTCGGCATCACTATTCATACCAAGAATACAGCCTCTGGAGCAATTGCTGAACTTGGACAAGTTGATTGGAGTAAACAAGCAGTGAATAGAGCAAGTGGTGACGTCAGCGGATCGCGTCAGAGCACAGCTCGTCTGAACGATTATAACAAGAAGTTAAATCTTATAAACATAGGAATAAATACTATAACAGCTGCAGACAAGAAGGAAAAACACAACTGTTTTATCAAGCCTTGACAATGTAAACAAGTCAAATAATTACCTTTTTAGACAGCTCAAAATGCTTTCTGCAGCTTGTTAGGCGTGTGTGCGAACGACTCGAGCTGCAGCCTCCTCTGTGATTCAGGAAGTGATTACAGCCGTTTTCAATGGCGAATTTGCAGAAAACACGATTAATCCGAGTTTACGTGGAGTGTTTGTTGTGCATTCGCAAATTGTCCACAAATCAGATGCAAAGCTGACGTAATACAACGGCTTTATTCGTGGCCAATCTGTATGCAGTCGCTACATCTTATTTTAGTTTGTGATGTGGACGTGATAGGCACGTAAAAAATCCATTTAATACACTGTCCCAGTCCGCTGCCGCAATACCCTGTCAGTTGCGGATATCAGCAGATAACGGCAGATATACAGTGCATAGATTGAGTATGGAAGGCGAATGTCATCCACAGCCAAAATTTTGTGCAGCTCAAAAATCCTGGAAACAGAAAAATGTGCCTCTGCGCATGTTTCACAGATATTGCGGACGTTTAGCGAATATGAACCAGTTCTGTGCACAATTCATACGCAAATCATCCTAAACGCCAGTGGGACCGGGTCTTTACAAAGGTTTTTGCCTTGCAGCTACATTGCTTCGCCAACAGGGGGTGCTACACATCCCTACTTCCAGTGTTTCTGAGGTTCTTGGATTTTTTTTCCCCTTAATTCAAACTCCATTCGAGTAAGAACATTGTTGTAGAAATTTACCTTAATTATTTGAAAAAAATTCAATTTCAATTTTTCAATTTATTTTCCTATATATAGCGGCAAATCACAACAGAGTTGCCTCAAGGCACTTGACACAGGTAAGGTCTAACCTTACCAACACCCAGAGCAACAGTGGTAAGGAAAAACTCCATCTGAGGAAGAAACCTCAAGCAGACCAGACTCAAAGGGGTGACCCTCTGCTTGGGCCATGCTACAAACATAAATTACAGAACAATTCACAGACAAATATACAAGAATTGCTGTTGGTGCACAGGACAGGAGGATCGCCAACATGAATACAACTCCCATCTCTGGATGGAGCTGCACCTTAAACAGAGAAAAAACAGAATTGGGCATCAGAAAGACAAAAAGTACTGTATAATTTGCCACCATTAAACAACAAGAAAAGCAGAAGAAACACTAAGGTGATCGCCGGCCGCTAGCCCTAAGCTTCACTAAAAGGCCCAGAATTTAGGTAAAGTTGAGGCTGCGGCACACTCCAATTACTAATAATATAAATTAAAAGAGTAAAAAAAAATGTAAAACAAAACTGTACCAGTATGCTAGCCATATGAAAGGGAAAAGAAGTGCGTCTTAAGTCTCGACTTGAAAGTCTCCACAGAATCTGATTGTTTTATTGACGCAGGGAGACCATTCCACAGAACAGGAGCACCATAAGAGAAAGCTCTGTGACCCGCAGACTTCTTATTCACCCTAGGGACACAAAGTAGTCCTGCACCCTGAGAACGTAAAGCCCGGGCCAGTACGTAAGGTTTAATTAGGTCAGCTAGGTAGGAAGGTGCCAGTCCATGAATAATTTTATAGGTTAGTAGCAGAACCTTAAAATCTGATCTCACTGTGACAGGAAGCCAATGAAGAGACGCCAAAATGGGTGTAATGTGGTTGAACTTTCTGCTTCGTGTCAAAAGTTTGGCTGCAGCATTTTAAACCAATTGTCGAGCCCTAATGAAAGACTGCGGTAAACCAGAAAATAGAACATTGCAGTAGTCCAATCTAGAAGAGATGAACGCATGGATCAGGGTCTCAGCATCAGCCATAGACAGGATGGGACGAATCTTCGCTATATTTCGCAGGTGGAAGTAAGCAGTCCTAGTAATATTTCTATGTAATATATGGAGGCCAAAGGACAATGAAGGATCAAAAATTACCCCAAGGTTCCTCACTTTGTCAGTGTGATGTATGACACACAAGCCTATGCTGAGTGTTAACTGGTCAAATTGATGCCGATCTCTCACTGGACCAAGAACCATCATTTCAGTCTTATCAGAGTTTAAAAGTAGGAAGTTTCTAGACATCCAACTTCTCACTGCTGCAAGGCAATCTTCTAAGGATTTTATGTGAACGTGATTACCAGCACTTATCGGCATATATAACTGAGTATCACTTGCATAGCAGTGAAAGGTAATCACAAAATGCCGCAATATGTGCCCAAGGGGTGCTATATAAAGGGAGAAACGCAGGGGGCCTAAGACAGACCCCTGTGGAACCCCAAATTTCATGTCACTAAGGTTAGAGGTAGTGTTACTGTACAAAACACAGTGAGAACGGCTGGTCAAGTATGACGTCAGCCATGCAAGGGCACTCCCAGTAATCCCAAAATGATTTTCCAGCCTATCAAGTAGAATATGCTGATCCGCTGTATCAAATGCAGCACTGAGATCTAACAGCAACAGAACCGTAGTGGTGTCCGAATCCATTGTAAGCAGAAGATTATTCACCACTTTAGTGAAAGCCGTCTCTGTGGAATGATATTTTCAAAAAGCAGACTGCAGTGGCTCAAAGAGATTATTCTCAGTAAGATAGTCTACAAGCTGCCGTGACACCACTTTTTCCAGAATTTTAGAGAAAAATGATAGGTTTGATATCGGCCGATAGTTTGTCAATACACTAGGGTCAACATTAGGTTTCTTAAGTAATGGTTTAATCACTGCAGATTTGAAACATTTAGGAACAGAACCAGAAGTTAAAGAAAGATTAATAATTTCCAGCACAATTGGCCCAAGAGTGGGCCACAGGTCCTTAAACAGTTTTGCTGGTATAGGATCAAAAAACAGGTTGTGCTTTTTGTTGACGTTACGAGTTTCATCAGCATGCCTAGAGAGATACTATCAAATTCTATAAATCTAGATAATACTGTTAAGGTCTGGACGCAGGTTGAGGAGCGGTCCAGCATCTGACTGAACCCAGCACTAAATAACCAGAAGCAGTTCCAAAAGAAACAAATTTATTTTCTTCCCACTGTGCTATACACAAAATACAAAATAAATGAGTCTGGTGGGGTGAAGAGACGGCGCGCTCTCCCAGCGCCTCAACGGATCGGAGCTCGAACGTTCTGGACTCAGGAGTTCCGCCGACACCCCCCAGGTGGCTTTTCCCAAGACTGTACTCTGTGAAGGAGGAACAGAGGTGAGGTTATTCAGTACTTATATCAAGAAACACTATTTAGAGGCACACTTATCAGCAACACGTTCAGGACTGATTTCAGGCTTAATTCAAAAGAACAGCTGCTCACAGCTTGTGGAGGATTATCAATCCGCACGCCACAGCCACGAGGAGCAAACGAGACAATTCTCTTCAATACTTAAATTTAGCTGCGCAACAACGCCACATTATATTCACAGATAAGCTTTTAAGGATAATCACCTCTGACGTGTGCTGACAGCGCTTGCCTCTCACCCTCGTCCTCCTTCACAGGCGCAATGTCAGCTTCTGGAGCGGCCCTCAGCGTCCTCCAACGCTCGTCACACGGTCGTATTCTCCGGCCCCTAAGCCCAGATCACTGCTGGCTTAAATGCAGTTCTTCATCTCTTCATTGGTACCAGCTGAGAGTCCTTAGAACTGCACGCGAATGTCACAGGTGTCGTAGATCATCCCGATTAGAGAATCGCACGTGAGTGCAACAGGTGCAGCAGATCACCGTGACAGAGGTGAGAGACTCTTCTGCAGCACATTCTCCCCAGAGATCAGCCCCAAACCACCTGGGAAGGAAAACAAACACAAAAACTGCAAAACAGTGTCCAGCCAAGCCCCCCAACACACAACAGTACCCCCGTCAACGGAAAGCCTCCCGGCGACCGCACAGACCTGACCCGAAAACCGCCCCTTTCATCGGGGTCCAAAACAGGAGGCAGGCAGTGACGACGCTCCCAGATTCCACAGCAGGCAACAGGGCCAGGAGATGCTGCTGGAAGGCCGGCTGGCAACACAACAAAAACACCCCCAAAAAACCCCAAAAGAGTCCCAATACAACCCATACATAAAAACAAAAACACAGAAAAAGCCCCCCAGCATCTCCCCCCCCAGAGAATACCACTAACACCCCCCAGGGAAGCACACCGGGGAAAAACACAAAAGAAAAACATAACACCCACCCCAACCCTTCCCCAGGGGACCGTCCCATCAAACCCCGGGGGAAAACGAAAAACATACAACCCCAAAAACCCCAACAAAAACCCCCCAACACATTAAAACACAGGTCAAAGGAAAAAACAACAACGCCCTCCCCCAACATGTGGAGCCCGACTTCCCCCAGGGGACATCGTCGTCAACCCCAGGAGCAACAACCACAGCAGGAGCCATCCAGGAATCCCCAGGCATACACGGGAGCCCTAACGTCCCCCAGAGGACCGTTCCATCAAACCCCAGGAGACACCCCCCCAACCCAGGAACCCCACCCCAGCCCAACACGGCCGGTCGGCCCCACAGTCAACCTCCCCCCAGAGGACCGTCCCATCAAACCCCGGGGGGATACAGGAGGAAACAAAAACCCCAAACCCCCAGGGACTTCCAAAAACCACCCCAGGAGCAAACAAAAACAAAGGGAAACCCCGGAACACCCCCCGAGTCTATCGGCAGACACGTCGCGGCAATCGGCTCAGGACTACTAAGCCGGGGAAGACAACAGGAAAAACGCAACCCAGCTCCACCCCCAAGGGCAGGGGAAAACCGGGAAGACGGCCGGTGTCGACCCCCCAACTATACTCCAGCCTACCAGGAGGGGTGGGCAGCGGAAAAGGCGTACGGCACTGATCGGCCCCACCGCTCCGACTGGAGTATATCCCCACTGCCCTACACCTCAGCGACGCCAATGGCGAACGGTCAGAGGCTCACTGAGGCTGGAGTGGAACTGGGAATTAACTAAATCCAAGAAAAGAGCCCTGAACCCCCCCCAGGTGCAGAGGTCCTCATGGCAATGCCCAGTAACCAACCTGCACCACCCCACAACACTAAAGATGAACGGTCAGAAGTGTGTGAGGTTGGGGTTAGGGGACAGGGAAATAAAAACAAAAAAAACCCAAAACAAAACGACCCACTCCACTAACTAAATTTAAACAACTATAAATAATAAAAACTCACGGTTACCTGAGTCCAAGCGAACTCTGATCAGTCAACCCGTTCACTCCACCAGAACTACCTCAAGTGCTGTGCAAAAACAAAAAAAACAGTTTACAAAAACCACCCATTTATATCCCACATATTTCCCAAAAACACCTGGAGCCATGTTACTATCCTGTCTCCTGACGCTCGCTTGACCGGGGCAACATGGCCACCCTGACCCCTCCGAGTTGCATTGGCTCATCCCCTAGAGGAGCTAGAGGTCCCATCGGAGGAATCTCAGTGGAATGAAGAAGAGGCGGTCCGGACTTGTCGGGGAAAGCCCCGAGCCACAAAACCCCGCTCGGATGCTCGCCCCCTCTCCCGTCCACGCTCCTTAATCCGATCATCTAGACGAATAACCAAGGATATCAATTCGTCTAAATCCTTCGGTTCGTCACGGACTGCTAGCTCGTCTTTCAGGGAATCATTCAACCCGTCTACAAACACCCCCCTCAAAGCAGCAGCATTCCAACCGGACTGTGCGGAAAAGATTCAAAAATCCACAGAATAATCAGCTGCGCTTCGTCGCCCCTGTCGGAGGTTCAGCAATCGTTGGACCACGGTATTTGTTTTTACCGGATGATCAAAAACCAAACGAAACTCACGGGAAAATTCATCAAAGGATTCTAACAGTGGTGATTTGTTGCTCCACAACGCAGTGACCCATGCCAGGGCGTCACCTCGCAGCAGATTTGTAACATATGCAACTCGGCTACTCTCAGAGGAGAAAGACGCCGGTCGCTGAGCAAAAACCAAGGAGCACTGCATCAAAAACGGAGCACAAACCTCCACATCTCCCGAATAAGGCTCCGGATGACAAATAACCGGTTCAGGAGCCGAATCTCTGGACGGCGAACTTATCTGCACCGGGCTCGATGGAACCGGAGCTGCAACCGCAGGAAGCGGAACAGCCTGCGCTACAAGCTCCATAACACGGGCATCTGTCTGCTTAATTTGGATCGAAAGGTGCTGTACTTGCTCCCAAATCATCTGCAGGTGTTTCTGGACCTTTTCCTGAAAAGGAACTGCTTCTGCCGCTGGGTCCATACTGGTTTGGCCGGAGAATTCTGTTAAGGTCTGGACGCAGGTTGAGGAGCACTAAATAACCAGAAACAGTTCCAAAAGAAACAAATTTATTTTCTTCCCACTGTGCTGTACACAAAATACAAAATAAATGAGTCTGGTGGGGTGAAGAGGCGGCGCGCTCTCCCAGCGCCTCAACGGATCGGAGCCCGAACGTTCTGGACGCAGGAGTCCCGCCGACACCCCCCAGGTGGCTTTTCCCAAGACTGTACTCTGTGAAGGAGGAACAGAGGTGAGGTTATTCAGTACTTATATCAAGAAACACTATTTAGAGGCACACTTATCAGCAACACGTTCAGGACTGATTTCAGGCTTAATTCAAAAGAACAGCTGCTCACAGCTTGTGGAGGATTATCAATCCGCACGCCACAGCCGCGAGGAGCAAACGAGACAATTCTCTTCAATACTTAAATTTAGCTGCGCAACAACGCCACATTATATTCACAGATAAGCTTTTAAGGATAATCACCTCTGACGTGTGCTGACAGCGCTTGCCTCTCACCCTCGTCCTCCTTCACAGGCGCAATGTCAGCTTCTGGAGCGGCCCTCAGCATCCTCCAACGGTCGTCACACGGTCGTATTCTCCGGCCCCTAAGCCCAGATCACTGCTGGCTTAAATGCAGTTCTTCATCTCTTCATTGGTACCAGCTGAGAGTCCTTAGAACTGCACGCGAATGTCACAGGTGTCGTAGATCGTCCCGATTAGAGAATCGCACGTGAGTGCAACAGGTGCAGCAGATCACCGTGACAGAGGTGAGAGACTCTTCTGCAGCACATTCTCCCCAGAGATCAGCCCCAAACCACCTGGGAAGGAAAACAAACACAAAAACCACAAAACAGTGTCCAGCCAAGCCCCCAACACACAACAAATACCTCAGTAGTGGTGCCCACCTCAATAGCATGGTGTAGTGGCTGGGTTAAGGCATGCTGGGATATGTTCAACCTAATGTCATCTATTTTCTTCTCAAAGTAATCCAGGAAATCTTGTGCTGTAAAAGGAGAGTGAGCTACAGGTGGATGTCCATGAATAAGTGTTGCCACCGTGTCGAACAAGAACTTTGAGTTATGCTTGTTTTTGTTGATCTAATCAGAGCAATAGGTCCGCTTTGTAGCCAATAATGCATGCTTATAGTCTAAGATAGCATCATGCCACGCAAGGTGGAATACTTCTAACTTTGAACGACGCCATTTCCATTCTCAACCTCTTGCTTTATGCTTGAGGTCACGCAAGTAATCATTGAACCAAGGCGACTGTGATTCGGGGGGGGGGTGCGGTTTCAACACAGGTGGAGCAATCATGTTGAGTGTAGTTTTGATCATTGAGTTTAAACTATCCACAAGTCTGTCTACTGACTGGGTATTTGTCAAAAGTGATTCTAAGACATCAGGCAGTCTAGCTTCTAGTTCAGTCTTAGTTGAGGAGTTGATGCATCGCTGCAGTGATAAATAAGGTTGTTGTTCCACTAAACACAGCAGCAAAACTGTTAGATCAGAGACCACTGATGTAAGAGGCATGATGTCAGTATTCGTGACAGCAATACCACGTGTGAGAACCAGATCCAGGGTATTTCCACTAATGTGCGTTGAATCCCGAATGCATTGCCGAAATCCTAATGCATCCACAATTTCCATAAATGATTTGCAGAGGGGATCAGAAGGCTTATTTATATGAACGTTAAAGTCACCAATGATCAGAATGTTATCTGCACTAGTTGACAAGTTAGAGATGAACGCACCAAATTCATCTAAGAATTCAGAATATTGGCCCTGAGGCCTATATACAGTGACAAAGTAATATGGCTGATTTTTATTCTTCTGAACTTGGCAATGCGTAATATCCTGAACAGAGCGGAGAATCAGATGCTCAAACGAGTTATATTTGTGATCCCCAACAGCTAATAAGCTAAACCTAGATTTAGAAATAAGAGCAACACCCCCGCCTTGCTTCGCATCACGAGGGATGTGACTAAATGTATATGCTGGTGGGCAGGCTTCATTTAAGGGGAGGACAGCTGTAGGTTTAAGCCAGGTTTCACATAACCCAATCATATCTAAGTGATGATCAATAATGAAATCATTAATCAACAATGATTTTGAGGACAGTGATCTTATGTTAATGAGACCCAGTCTAAGGACCTCAGTGGGGTTGACAGTTGAACTGTTTGGGTTTAGGGGTGGTTCCAGAGTAGCATATATAAGATGCCTAGAAGTAGGTTTAGGTTTGAGACATTCCACTCGCGTTGTAGGTAGCAGGCACGAAATCTTTGCTATTGCTGGAACAACCACTGGGCCATCCACAATTTCAACATCATCCAATATAGTAATGGGTATTAAGTTTGCAAAGAATATCCCTCTATGGTTTTTATGGACACGTCTACGGAAGCAGGCCACAGTTTCAACTTGTTGAATTTCCTTCCCTGGCAGATAAACTGCACTATCACCATAGTGGATTTTCTGTACTAATTTCCCCGCTAAGCGAATGGATTCCACACCCACATTTGTCATAAGCCTTGCAGGGTCTCTAATCACCTGCTCCGTGGCCTGCTGTAGCTTCCTAATGTTACCCTCCCTGTAGAGCTCTATCTATGTTCGCAGACAAGATGGCGGCGCCTTCCCCAGTATGGTGGAGGCCGTCTGTCATCAGCAGGCCACGGCGGCCCCAGAACGAAGGCCAGTTATCAATAAAGCTAAAGCCTTGCTGTCTACAAAACTGCGCCAGCCACCTATTTAATGATGTCAGCCTGCTAAATGCCTCATCAGTACCCCGGGAGGGGAAGGGACCAGAGACTATTAATCGATGCCGACACATCTTTCTGGCAAGGTCACAAGTCCTCTCTATGTCCATTTTTGTGACCTCTGAGTGCTTCATCCTGATATCATCACTGCCAACGTGAATAATCTCATGTCATGTCCCTTCATCTGTCTTCCCTTCTGCAGCATCAGCACCCTAAGATGGGATGCAATGTCGGGAGCTCTGGCCCCAGCAATACATTAAACATCAGCCCGCGTCTGTAACCTGACTTTGCGGGTGATAGAATCCCCTATCACTAAAGTCCGATGTTTCGGCCTGGAGATAGGAGTGGAAGTCACTTGTGGGCTCGGAGAATTCACTTCAGGTAAATCCAAGGGGAAAAACTGATTCACAGTTCGCAGTGGCGAGTGTGATCGGGGTGCCACAACCGGGCACCAAGCCCTAACGGGCTTCCTCCGCCTAGCCACAGTCTAAAAACCGTCCTCCACAGCCGGCGTTTCTAGGCTGATGCTAATGGGCTCGCTAGCCGGCCCAGCACTAACCTCATCTGGAGTGCCTGTAACATCTAATTCCACTGCGCTAAGAAGCTGCTCTAAGTTATGGACACGGTTCTCTAAGGGAGCCACCTTATCTTCCAGCATCACACAGGATTTATGGAGGGTGTAAAGTAGGTAAAGTAGTGTACTTTGTGCACTAGGAAAATCAAGAGTATAGCCAAACAAGCACAAGCTAATCAATAATGGATAAGCTAACCACTCCTAAGGCTCACACAGACGCAAATAAATGAATTAAAGTTCACAGCAGTTACACTGAAAGAGTAGCAGAAGTATTAGACATGTAGGAACAGTAAATATATATATATATATATATATATATACTCAACAAAAATATAAACGCAACACTTTTGGTTTTGCTCCCATTTTGGCATTCTAAATCTGTGATAGTGAGCACTTCTCCTTTGCTGAGATAATCCATCCCACCTCACAGGTGTGCCATATCAGGATGCTCATTAGACACCATGATTAGTGCACAGGTGTGCCTTAGACTGCCCACAATAAAAGGCCACTCTGAAAGGTGCAGTTTTATCACACAGCACAATGCCACAGATGTCGCAAGATTTGAGGGAGTGTGCAATTGGCATGCTGACAGCAGGAATGTCAACCAGAGCTGTTGCTCCTGTATTGAATGTTCATTTCTCTACCATAAGCCGTCTCCAAAGGCGTTCCAGAGAATTTGGCAGTACATCCAACAAGCCTCACAACCGCAGACCACGTGTAACCACAACAGCCCAGGACCTCCACATCCAGCATGTTCACCTCCAAGATCGTCTGAGACCAGGCACTCGGACAGCTGCTGAAACAATCGGTTTGCATAACCAAAGAATTTCTGCACAAACTGTCAGAAACCGTCTCAGGGAAGCTCATCTGCATGCTTGTTGTCCTCATCGGGGTCTCGACCTGACTCCAGTTCGTCGTCGTAACCGACTTGAGTGGGCAAATGCTCACATTCGCTGGCGTTTGGCACATTGGAGAGGTGTTCTCTTCACGGATGAATCCTGGTTCACACTGTCCAGGGCAGATGGCAGACAGCATGTGTGGCGTCGTGTGGGTGAGTGGTTTCTGATGTCAATGTTGTGGATCGAGTGGCCCATGGTGGCGGTGGGGTTATGGTATGGGCAGGCGTCTTTTTTGGACGAAGAACACAGGTGCATTTTATTGATGGCATTTTGGATGCACAGAGATACCGTGACGAGATCCTGAGGCCCATTGTTGTGCCATACATCCAAGAACATCACCTCATGTTGCAGCAGGATAATGCACGGCCCCATGTTGCAAGGATCTGTACACAATTCTTGGAAGCTGAAAATGTCCCAGTTCTTGCATGGCCGGCATACTCACCGGACATGTCACCCATTGAGCATGTTTGGGATGCTCTGGACCGGCGTATACAACAGCGTGTACCAGTTCCTGCCAATATCCAGCAACTTCACACAGCCATTGAAGAGGAGTGGACCAATATTCCACAGGCCACAATTGACAACCTGATCAACTCTATGCGAAGGAGATGTGTTGCACTGCATGAGGCAAATGGTGGTCACACCAGATACTGACTGGTATGCCCCCCCCCCCCCCCCCACCTGTGAGGTGGGATGGATTATCTCAGCAAAGGAGAAGTGCTCACTATCACAAATTTAGACTGGTTTGTGAACAATATTTGAGGGAAATGGTGATATTGTGTATGTTGAAAAAGTTTTAGATCTTTGAGTTCATCTCATACAAAATGGGAGCAAAACCAAAAGTGTTGCGTTTATATTTTTGTTGAGTATATATGCAAACACACACAAACCACTCCTAAGATTAACACAACAGTAAAGTACTAAGCTAAAGAAGTTCACAACAGTTACACTAACAGTTAACTAACAGAAGTATATAAAAAAAGAAATGAAAAAATGAAAACGGGAGTCCGAAGTAGCTAACGCAAGCTAACCGCTAGCAAAAATGCTAGCCGCTCCTAAGATTTACACAGGAGTTAAATAATTACTTAAAATTCACAGCAGTTCGACTGAAACGCTAACAGAAGTATTAACCGAGTAAAAAAGAAACAGTTATAAAAATAACGACGGGGGGAAGGAGTCGACCTAGCTAGTGAAAGCTAACCGCTAGCGAATGCTAAGTGCTAGCGAATGCTAAGTGCTAGCAAATTACAACAGGACTATAGTTAAATAACATTCAGAGTAGATACAATTAATAACTAGAAGAGTGCTAAACAGAAATAAAAGAAACATATACAACCGTGTGAAGTTCAGAATAGCGTCACAACAACAAACAATCCATCGGAACACAAGCTGCCAGATCTGTGAGCCAGCGTCAAAAATAATCTTCTTCCATCATGAAGAAGAAAAAGATGAACAACACGAAGACAATGCAACTGTTGTCAAGTTTCATGTTGTGTCATTCTCATATTTCCTTATGACATATATGTTCAAGAAGCTGACCCTTCTGAAGGTCCAAGGAAACAGAAATGTTTGCTTTAGTGACCTATAAATTTAGGGTTTTTTAAATCTAACCATAGGCTTCAAAGCAAAAAGAAATTTCAGGCAAATGTCAGGGGGTCATAAGTATATGGAATTCTAACAGAAATCTGAATCTATGTAAACAAACAAACAAAAAAAAAAGTGGCAGTTAAGTAACTTGCCGTATTTTTCACAAGTTGTCTGGAGGTGTCGGAAGTAATCCTGGCAATGGTTCAAATTGTCACGGTAAAGTAGGAGCTGAGTTGGAAGGCAACATGATTTACAATCCAATGGTCATGAACTTTGGATCATAATAGAAAGAAAGTGGCTGAGGTTACAGTTTCTCTGTTGGGTGGAGGAACTCTTTGGCACAGTGTGCAGTGTTCTGACGTCTATGAAGCTCAGAAGTGAAACATTTGTCACACTTTGCCATTTGTGTATTGTAATAAACCTGTGGAACCAGACGTTCATTCCTTCTGAAAGACATTTAGCTGTCATTGAGTATTATTCCTCAGGAATGATATTGTGCTCATATTTTGCATGCATAGCAGCTTTAATGAGCATCATTCATGCCAATCTCTATCATGACCTTGTTCTTGTGCACCTCGTTTGAGAACTGTGCCATTATTGCACATGCAGTCTGAAATAATTTATGGATGCTCAAATGACTTTTCAGAGTCATATTAATAATAATAACATTAATATTAATAAGAATAAAGATTGAAATCACCATGATTAGGTGCCACAAGGGAAAAAAAACACTGTTTTTTACGCAACTTTCACTGCTGCAACGTTTTCTGGAACAATGCAGGCTATAAGCCACCACCAGATAATAACAATGATGATCTATCAACAAGGTCAATTCAAAGTTTCCAGCTCACCAAACCTGCATGTCTTTGGAAGTGGGAAGGAAACCAGAGCACCAGGAGGGAACTCACATGAACATGTAGAGAACATGCAAATGCCACACAGAAAGGCCTAGGCGGGAAGCGATCCCACAACCTTTTGTCTGTAAGGCAGCAGTATAACCACTAAGCCACCATGTTGCCCAACCTGCTGCATTGTGAATTTAATTGTACAGACTTGCCTGTGGACTGTTTCTGGAGGATTCTACCAGATGGCACAACAGCGGACACAAAGGTACTCAGACCATGTAAGACTTTCAAATTTGCATGGTGTAGTAAAACTTAAAATTTGACTGAGCTCTTCTCAGATGTGCTTCGAAACAGCTCTGTAGCTGTGATATGGCAATGAAGCATGTGAAAGAAGAAGAAGAAGAATAGCTTTTATTGTCATTGTATACATATACATACATACAATGAATCTTTGTATACAGTGATGATGGCTTCAACAAATAAGGTAAGTTACCAATACATATTTAACATATCATATTTTTGACCGTTTTGACCGTTGGGGTTTTACATAATTATTGTATGGCCTTGCCTTACAATATAAAGCGCCTTGGGGCAACTGTTTGTTGTGATTTGGCGCTATATAAAAAAAAATTGATTGAAATTGATTGATTGATATCAAGCATCAGTGTAGTGACAGATTTTAAGCTTAATTCTTGCCCAAAATGCTCGTCAGTGCCACACTACACACAAACCTTCCTCCACTGGGTTTCCAGCGGTGTTATATTGCACTGTAAAACTCAGTGAGTTAGCTGAACTCAAATCATTTGACGAAACCGATTGCCTTAAACCATTTGAGTTTGCCAACTTAAATAAAATAATTTTAAAAAATTTAATTGTTAAAGTCTCCCCCTCAAACTGACACCTTATCGTGGTGGGGGAGTTTGCGTACCCGGATGATCCTAGGAGCTATGTTCTCGGGGGCTTTGTGCCCCTGGTAGGGTCTCCTAAGGCAAACAGGTCAACTCCCACCTCCAGGAGAGCTTCTCCCAGATCCCAGACTGAAGACAGTTTGTCGTTTTTCATCCAAAGCCTTTGTCAGGTCACCGAACACACTTGCTGGAAATGATTTCAAGAAACTTTGCACATCTTCACAAGCCTCGTTGGTGAAGATGTGTAGCTCCTCAACAAGCCTATTTCTAGCATTCTCTAGTAAGTTTGTAAGTCAACTGCAGTTTTTGAGTGACGAATAACGGGTACGACTGTTGAATCAAGTCAGGCATCATCATGGTCTGGAAGAGGAGGTGACAGGTCATACTAAGGGCAGTTCAGAAGCTCCCATGGCCAGTACAAAATCAAGGACCGAGACGTCGCCAGGTATGGCAGAACCCCCCGGAGCCATGCCTGGGGGGGTTGGGGCTCACACGCGAGCGCCTGGTGGTCGGGGGGCCCGGCTGGCCCACGGGGCCCGGCTGGGCTCAGCCCAAAAGAGTGACGTGGGCCCTCCCTCCTGTGGGTTCACCACCTGCAGAGGGGCCCTGGGGGTTGGTTGCAGAGAGGATTGGGTGGCAATCGAGGGCAGGTGGCCTGGCAGCCTGGTCCGCGCTCACAGCCCTTGGCTGTTGGGACGTGGAACGTCACCTCGCTGGGGGGAAAGAGCCTGAGCTTGTCTGAGAGGTTGAGAGATACCGACTAGAGATAGTCGGGCTCACCTCCACGCACAGCTTGGGCTCTGGTACCCAACTCCTGGAGAGGGGCTGGACGCTTCACTTCTCTGGTGTTGCCCACGGGGAGAGGCGGACAGCATTGTTTATTGCTCCCCAGCTCAATTGCCATGTGTTGGAGTTCACCCCGGTGAACAAGAGGGTCACGTCCCTATGCCTTCGGGTCGGGGACAGGTCTCTCACTGTTGTCTCGGCCTACGGGCTGGGCGGCAGTGCAGAGTACCCGACCTTCTTGGAGTCCCAGGGAGGGATACTAGATAGTGCTCTGACTGGGGACTCCATTGTTCTACTGGGGGATTTCAACACCCACATGGGCGGCGACAGAGACCTGGAGGGGGGTGATCGGGAAGCACAGCCTCCCCGATCTGAACCCGAGTGGTGTTCAGTTGTTGGACTTCTGTGCTACTCACAGTTTGTCCATCACAAACACCATGTTCGAGCACAAGCGTGTCCATAAGTGCACAGGGCACCCTGAGCCGGAGGTCGATGATCGACTTTGTAGTTGTATCATCTGATCTTCGGCCATGTGTCTCAGACACTCGGGTGAAGAGAGGGGCTGAGCTGTCGACCAATCACCACCTGGTGGCGAGTTGGATCCGCTGGGAGGGGAGGAAGCCGGTCAGACCTGGCAGGCCCAAATGTATCATGAGTAAGGGATGCCGTCAAGCTGAAGGAGTCCTACTTGTCTCTCTTGGTAACTGGGACCCCGGAGGCAGCTGACAGGTACCGGCAGGCCAACCGTGCTGCAGCCACTGCGGTCGCAAAGGCAAAAAGTCGGGTCTGGGAGGAATTCTGGGAGGCCATGGAGGAGGACTATCAGTCGGCCTCGAAGAAATTCTGGCAAACCATCTAACGCCTCAGGAGGCGGAAGCAGCTCTCCACCGGCACTGTCTACAGTGTCGGTGGGGAGCTGTTGACCCTGACTGGGGATGTTGTCGGGCAGTGCAATGAATACTTCGAGGATCTCGTCAATCCCATCGTCAAGTCTTCCGAAGAGGAAGCAGAGACTGGGGACACATAGGCGGACTCATCCATCACCCAGTCCAAAGTCACCGAGGTGGTCAGAAAGCTCCTCGGTGGCAAGGCTCCTGAGGTGGATGAAATCCGTCCCGAGTACCTTAAATCTCTGGATGTTGTGGCACTGTCTTGGTTGACATGCCTCTGCAACATCGCGTGGCAGCCGGGGACAGTGCCTCTGGATTGGCAGACCGGGGTGGTGGTCCCTCTGTTTAAGAAGGGGGACCGGAGGGTGTGTTGAACTATAGGGGATCACACTCCTCAGCCTCCCCGGTAAGGTCTATTTCAGAGTACCGGAGAGGAGAATTAGACCGACAGTCGAACCTCGGATTTAGGAGGAACAATGTGGTTTTCGTCCTGGTCGCGGCACACTGGACCAGCTCTACACCCTCCATTGGGTGCTCAAGCGTTCATGGGAGTTCACCCATCCAGTCCACATGTGCTCTGTGAATCTGGAGAAGGCGTTCGACCATGTCCCTCGGGGCACCCTGTGGGGGGGTGCTCTGGGAGTATGGGGTCCGGGGTCCTTTGCTAAGGGCTATCCGGTCCCTGTACGACCGCAGCAGGAGCTTGGTTCGCATTGCTGGTAGTAAGTAAAACCTGTGTCCAGTGCACGTTGGACTCCACCAGGGCTGCCCTTTGTCACCGGTTCTGTTCATTACCTTTATGGACAGAATTTACACTGACAGGATGAGGAGGAAAGCTGAGAGAGTCCTGGCAGACAGCTCTCATCCTCTGTCCTGTCAGTTTGAGCTCTTGAAGTCTGGGAGGCGCTACAGAGCGCCTCTGGCCAAAGGTTCTTTCAAAAAATCTTTTATACCAAATGCCGTCACCATAATGAACTCAAAAAAGTGACCACTCCACAAATTAAACCTGAACTGCTTTACTTCTGCTTCATTTGATTTTATTAGATCTTACTGTACATTTTATTTATCTTACTAGGTCTTACCCTATTTCTTCTTTTACTTCCATGTATTTTATGTATCTTATTTTTGTTTTATTTTATTTGTGTGTTTGTATGAATGTTTTATTCTATTCTATTCTATTCTATTTCTAGGCGCAGCAAGGGTGTAGAGGGGATCCGGTTTGGGAACCACAGAATCTCATCTCTGCTGTTTGCGGGCGATGTGATTCTGTTGGCTTCGTCAAATCAGGACCTTCAGTGTGCACTGGGGCGATTTGCAGCCGAGTGCGAAGCGTCCGGGATGAAAATCAACACCTCCAAATCCGAGGCCATGGTTCTTGACCGGAAAAAGGTGCCTTGCCCTCTTCAGGTCGGTGGAGTGTCCTTGCATCAAGTGGAGGAGTATAAGTATCTCGGGGTCTTGTTCACGAGCGAGGGACGGATGGAGCGTGAGATCGACAGACGGATCGGTGCAGCATCTGCAGTGATGCGATCACTGTATCGGACCCTCATGGTGAAGAGAGAGCTGAGTAGGGGGGCAAAGCTCTTGATTTACTGATCAATTTACATTCCAACCCTTACCTATGGTCATGAGATTTGGCTCATGACCGAAAGAATGAGATCGCGAGTACAAGCGGCCGAGATGAGTTTCCTCCCCAGGGTGGCGGGGTGCTCCCTTAGAGATAGGGTGAGGAGCTTGGTCACTCGGGAGGAGCTCGGTGTCAAGCCGCTGCTCCTCCATGTCAAAAGGAGCCAGCTGAGGTGGCTTGGGTATCTTTTCCGGATGCCCCCTGGACGCCTCGCTGGGGAGGTGTTCCGGGCATGTCCCATTGGGAGAAGGCCCCGGGGAAGACCCAGGACACGCTGGAGGGACTACGTCTCTCGGCTGGCTTGGGAACGCCTCGGGGTTCCCCCGGAGGAGCTGGGGTGTGTGTGTGTGGATCGGGAGGTCTGGGCGGCTTTGCTTGAGTTGCTGCCCCTGTGACCCGACTCCGGATAATGGCCCAGTCACACGGCACTTAACGAAGGTGACGAAGACCTGACGAAACAAGAAATCTGGACCTTCGTTGACTGTCACTGGCATCGTTTAACCTTCGCACAGCCTCGTTCCTGCAGCGGGCGCTTCGTCAGGATTTTTAAACTGTTGAAAATTTTGAACGAAGGTCAACGAAAACCTCAATTCGTCTGTGTCTCGTTTTGCTGTCGTTCTTGATGTTTTTTTAAGCGTTTGTGTAGTTTTTGTAACGTTATTGTTTAATTTGACTTCGTTGGAGCAGCTGAACGTTTTCACACAGCGCAGAAGGCGGTTTGTGAGCGCTGAGGCTGCTGCTGCGTTCATGTACATCGTAAATTACAGGCTGCTTGCTTGGATTTTTTTGATCTGTGTGGGGGGGCAGCTTCAATGGGCTCAGGCACCTTACATAGGCCAAAATTAATCTTTTGTGTGGATATAATTAATTATTTTGCCACAAGCAACTGTTGAATTTGAAACAACAAAAAAGTTGTGTAATTTCCGACGGTACATGAATGCAGCATCAGCGGCAGCAGGAGCTCCTGCGTGCGCTTATTATTTTGTATTAAATATAACAATATGAGTGTAGGAATGACAATCCAGTCCTTCTGTACATGTGGCAACAGGCAGATGAATCAAAATGATGATATAAAGAGCTGTTCTGAAGGCAGAATTCACGTTGTGGATCAGTGATCAGCTGGTGGAATAACCACATGTGAGTCAATGCATGCGTTCACACGCACTGATTGATTTACTGCTCTGATATATTCAAACATCTTTACACTTATATTTATATTTATTCTTCCTTTTGACTGTTTTGTTATAAATAAATATATATGGCTTAGAACATAATACAGTGATACGACAGTGACCACGGCAGTTTTTTTTTTTAATTGGAGGAAGACTGCGCGCGCAGTGGGTTCTGATAATGATGGAGATGATCCCTCTTTTGTTCTGGACGAGGAACCAGAGCAGGTGGTCCACCGACGTGCACACAGATCTCCACAGATTCTGTTTGCAGTTTCTCCAGGACTCAGGTGCTATGAGCTCCGTCCCAGCGCTGAGTCCTGGAACTCAGAGACGTAGACACACACTGCTCCAGCTGTGGCTCCAGGTGCGTTTCGTCGAGATCGTGAGCTTTGGTTTTGTTAATTTCCTCTTTTGTCCCTTTTGTGCTCTTGCTTCGCAGACTGTTCGTTGATAAAAGCTCTTTCGTCCACCTTTTCTCAACGAATTGTGACGTTTTTTACTTTTTCCCTTCGTTCAGGAATTGTCGTGTGCCATGTGACTGGGCCAAAGCGGAAGAAAATGGATGGATGGATGGATAACACTGTGTAACACAATTTTTGTTCCTGGCTTCTAAGTGTTATATTTCAACTGCTTATATCTAAAGCCTATGGAAAAATGACTACATTCAGCACAAACTTTGATTTTATGAGCACAGCCCAGAAAATTTCGAATTTATTGTGACAAAACAAGGACATTTTTATATTTTCGTTCATTGTATGCACATTGTATTCATTTCCAGTATGCACTGGAAATACATCACCAACACTTAAATGCCCCAAAACATTAAATGCACTTAAAGGAACTGAGTTGTTATGACAACAATTCATTTTTGAGTTAGTTTAATTAATGAAAATGAGTGACTATAACTTTTTTCAAAGTTTGAGTTACATTAACTTAATTACTGTATTAAAATGGAGTGTTCAGTTTAACAGTGTAGAGTTATGCTGGTGTTACGCCAATTTTACAGCAGAGTTACACCGTAGTTATGCCATACTCAGGATGTGGGTACTATGTGGATACTTTAACCACCCCATCAATCACTCGTGTGATTTAGAGATCATAAATTAAAATCTATTTATATCAGTAAGATTGTGAAAAATAATTTGGCTAACGTTAGTGACCACAGCGTCCACTAAACTCAATGCATACCAAACTTGGGCGGGTTACACCACAACAAATTGGAAAGCAGAAACACTTAATGCAACATTGCAACATCTTTCTTTCGTGCTAGCATGCACAGTTCATCTTACTCACCTGCAAAATAACAACTTTCCACATGGTCAGTTTTGTAGTGGTTTTTCCCTCTCTCCCAGAAACGTAGGATGCTCACCAGGCTGCTGTGATGGCAGCAAGTGGTTGTGACATCATCACTTCAGAGTTCTACACAGATTTGGCAAATGCACGACTCCTTTAGACAACAATAAGAATAGTTTGGGGAAAACATTAGAAAAGTGTTAGGAAGTTAATAACTTCCAATTTGTTCTGTCATCTTTTATCTTTTCTTTTGGGCCGTAAGACAAACTGAAGAACAGAATGGAGTGTGGTGATTGTTATGCACAGAGCACACTGCACAGGTCTATCATTAAATGCATCTATCATGAAAATGTAGGAAACCTGGAAAATCTCTTTTCATCTCGCATAATGATTTTCTCTGTGGCCTCTCCTGAACCTTATTTCTCTCATAAGAATTTAGTTTTTAAAGGAGAGTGATTTTCTCTCACATCTAAATTGGATTTATTCTCTTTATCAAACATGTTTTGTCTTTTATCTGTCTGAGTAAACATGTTTTTCTCTAGTGTTACGCTTTTTATCCTCAGCTTTTATCTCGTGTACGGACGTGTGCAGGCTTATTCAAGGGCACTTGTACTTCATCCTTGAGCAACAATTCCGCCGGTGCACCGAGGTGACCTCACTGCAAATGCAGATGGGTGCACGGCCCATGCCAACTCCAGAGCAAGACCTCTGCACCCTCTGGTTGAAACACGAGGGCTTATTTTTGCCTTAATTTTTTAGTTTTTCTTTTTTAAGATAAAAATGTTTCTTGTTTCTGCCTCTCATCGTCTTCCATCAGCATCCTGTCAGTCACTGAACAATGGTTCATAAGCCACTCTGACCTTGACAAAATGAGCTGTCAGCTAACATCACTGCATGCTAATTTCACTGTAATATTTATTCATGATGCAGCACTCAAGGCCACTGGAATTGAGATGAAAGTGAATTTGGCAAAATTCTAATAATAATAAAAATATGAATAACAATAACAATTATGTCACTAAATGACATAATATGAAAAAAGTTTGTACATACAAAATAGATTATAATCCAATAACATGCTTTTGGAGGGCGGTATGCATTTTCAGAGGCCCGACGTTCACTCCCAGTCGCCCAAAATGACAGATAACTCGGGCGAATATCTGTCATTGTGGGCAACGGCGTGGACGGAGGGACTCAGAAAATGCATACCACACGACAACAGCATGTTATTTGCTTTATTATCACTTTACTGAGATACACGACACATAACACATACATAAGTATTTGGCTCACTTTAACTTTTGTCATGTCAGCTGGCGCGCACTACTGTCCGAATTCGGCAGTGCGTCCTCATCAAGCTGGCTGCTGTTCATTGTCGTACTATCCATGATAAAATCATCTGGAATATCCATATTGGGACCAACACACACTTCTCGCCTTTTTATGTTTTCCTCTGCAGCCAGTTCTTGGGCTGCGCACTATGACGTAATTTGTTTACGCACAGCAAGCGGGTATAGCCAGGTAGTGTCGACGTAAATCTACGATACTGGCCTAGCAACGCCCCTGTAAAGTGATAATAATGGTGAATATCATGCTAAGCTTTATCCACCCATTTTCAATACCCACGTACTCCAATTAAGGGTCGGGGGTGGGTTGGGGGGGACTGGAGCCTATCCCAGCAGCCATATGGTGTAAAGCAGGGTACAGCCTTGACAGGACGCCAGTCTATCACAGGACCACATACAGACAAACAAACACATTCCTTTTTTTTTTTTGCAGCACAGAGAATTAACTCCATAATGTTTACTAGCAATTACAGTATATTTATGTGGTCCCTAAATTATGGTTGCAGGCTCCATTCATATCAGGGATTTGTAAATGGCTGTGGCTCCATATACCCCAAGAGTTTAGTGGGTAGTTGGAACAAATATGTGGTTGGATGGGGTTTTCCACCTCTGGTTCATAGGTTGTTAATACTGAATTTCTGTCATAGCCACTGTTATGGAATTCTTATAAATGCTTATGGTTATTCATGCCTTCATATAAAACTACTGAAAGAACAGTGATGTCCTCAGGTAAACCTAAAGTATGTTGTTGCAACTGTGAAGACCTTGCATACTGATAAGACATGAATGGAAAGTCCTTGATGATTGACAAAATGTTCTGGCCACAGAGTTTTCTGTTCTGATAATTTGTGCAGAGAGTAACTATCTGTGAAGACACAGCTGTAAACTGATCTTTCTGTTATTCCATTTCCAACAGTTTCCCTGAGCTCATGTCTTTAACCATCCTGTGAAAGCGGTAACATTATGCTTCTCAGAGCTCAGTGTCTGTAACCACACCCCCTGGGGCGAGTCATGCTCCCTGCGCATAAACGTTGCTGGAAATATTGGGACGGGGCTCCACCCTCACTCATACCCCTGTACTCTGTGTGACAGTGTGAGCCTTTAAATAAATGAACCTTTCCCTTGATCTACTTTATATTCTATATACTATATATTGATTTTTAACCATTTCATTTCACATAAATTTGTTTTGCTTATTGTAAAAAAAAAAAAAAATTCGATTGATTTCTATTTAATACTAACATTTTCTGTAATTGTGTATTTAACTAACCATTATTTACTGTTTACTGTTTCTGTACTCTGGAAATAGAACGCAATGCTAAAATACCTTCGGCTGTATGAGCATTCTGTTCCGTATAATTTACAGTTGTTTAAGTAATTATTAGTGTAATGCCGCGTTCACACCGGGTGCAACACGGGTGACTGCAGCCACAGGTTGCCATGTAATCCCTATGTAAGGACGCGTTTTGGCACCAAACCACGCAGTGCGACATGATGGACGCGAGTGAAGCGATTTTGCGCGCTTGTAGCGCGATATTGCGTCACGTCATGTCGCCCTCCTCCCCAAGTTGAAAAATCTGAACTTTTTCATCTCTTCGCGCCGCGATGACCAATGAGGGACTGAATATGTAGTGACGTGGAGATGTCTGGAGTTTGACTGAAGATGTGAACATGTCCTGTATCTGGTAGCAGCCTGTGAGCAGGACTTATGTCTCTTTTGTCCTTTATTTCACAATTATGAGAGAGTTTTTGGAGCAAGCAGCAGCACCACAGCAGCGGGAGCGGAGTTTCTTTTTATTTTACGTGTGCACGCGAGGGTCCATGGAGATTATTTTACTTATTAACTACACAGATGTATAATGGTGACTTGTTTCTAAAGACAATTATGACAGAGTGTTTTTTTTGGGGGGGAGCGAGGAGCAGCCTCATAGCAAGCCGCGGAGTTTCTTTCTTCTTCTTTTTTTACGTGCACGCGCGAGCGAATCATCTGTGGAGAATATTTTATTAATTAACTACACAGATGTATAATAAAACAAATGGTGACTGGTTTCTAAACACAATTATGACAGAGTTTTTTGGGGGAAGAGCGAGCTGCAGCAAGCAGCGGAGTTTCTTTTTTTTTTTTTTTATTGTTTACATGTGCGCGCGTGAACGGGACAGTTGGTCCTCAAACTGGGTCCCGCAGAGGTGGAAGGACCGCTGAAAGCGGCCGTCATCCAGACGCAGGTCCTGCAGCAAATAATGATACTCTCTGTATTGGGAGCTTTTCACAACAACTCGCTCCGTGTGATCAAGGTCCGTCATGATGACTTGATGCTGAGCGGAATGGAAGCTCCTCCTATTTGATGACGCACCGGGGCGAATTTTCGCAGCGAAAGTCCACCCAAGCAGAGCGACACACCGGGCGAAGGAGGCGCATCCGTCGCCACGCGACCCCCGTGAATTTGTAGCGTTTGATAGCGCCCAGTATGAACGCGGCATTAGGCTTTCCCCTGGACTCTGGTTTTTACTCTGTTTTACCAGTGTTATGTGTTTGTACCTCCACCAGATGGCAGCCTCTGCTTTGTTTTCACAGCTGGATCAGATGAGTGACATTATCGATTAGGGATGGGTATTGATAAGGTTGTATCGATATCAATGCCATTATCGATTCTGCTTATTGATCCGATTCCTTATCGATTCCCTTATTGATACCTCGTGAATTTTGTACTAAAAGTAGGCTTTACAGGTTTTCTATGTATTTCCTTGAGTCTTAAAGTAAATAAATATGAAATTAGTCACTGTGTCCTTGATCTCTGGACATAAATAAAAATAAACAAAACTGTGTTTCACTTTGAAGTTATTAATTCAGACTGAATTCTATCGTTCTATCTTGACTTGTCAGAGAGCCGTGCAACGTTTGGAGCTGTGTGAACAGAACAGAGGATGAGTCTCGTTTCTTTCTCGCAACAAGACAGGAGTCCCAGTTAGTAACTTTAATCCGCACAAAAGTGAATCACAACTCATATTCAGGGATGAAAGTGGTGAAAAAACAAAAAAAGCTGAAACCCAAAATTACCCCCCAACATCACCTGCACGAAAATGTTTGTATTCTGGAAGCTCTGAAATGCAATCTGGGACTATTCCAGACGATAAACTAGAGTGAGTGCTGAATCCATTTAGGTGAGAAAAAAAAATACAACTTTCCTTATTCAAATTTATTCCAGTAGTATTCTGCTCTTATTAGGATGCAGCAGTTTTCTAGTTTGGCAGATAGTTCTGGAGGAAATCACTGAAGAAATTAACAAACTGAAAATATGGTTTGACCAAAACAAACTGTCATTAAACTTAAATAAGACAGGGATGAAATGGAGGTGTAAGAGTCACTAGGTGTTCACAGGAAACATTTATTTCTGTATGTATTTATTTATTTATGTTAGTTGATATTATATATTTTCTGTTGTGTTTCTATTCAGGTTCTTTTTGTCTCTTTCTCTAAAATTGTATATAATAATCATTAGATTATTAATATATAAGCAAAAATAAATTTAAGGAATATTACAATTTGAAAACAAATGCACCCGAACGTGATGACGGCTGCAATTGCTAAATGCTAACTTTTAACATTGAAAATGCCATAGACATGCTAACGGGTTAGCATCGCTCCCGTTTTTAAGTTATAAAATATATCTATCAACTGTTTCAGAAGACCATAACAGGTCGGTTTAACATAGAAAAGGTAAATAATACTCACAGACGTATGCTCTTTAGGGTTTTAGCGGGGGAAAATTAAGCGAAAGAAAGAAATAAACGAAGCAATCGGCCGAAGCATTGCTTCAATCTGCGAATCACGCTTCGATTGGTTCAAGGTTCAAAGCAAAGCCGCGCTGCAGAAAAGTTTATTAAGGACCCGCTGCAGGGTCTGTAATCAATGTAGAGAAATGATCATTTTCCTGACAAACACCCACCAAAACAACGGCCACTCTGAAGGACCGATAACAGAATCGTTAAGCACAAAGCTTATTGATGTCAGTGGATGAATCATTTCTTAACGATACCCGAAAGGAACCGGTTCTCAATACCCATCCCTATTATGATAGACTATTTAAACTGACTTTCTGTTCATGAACTACCAGAGACATGCCGTTTGTTTGTTGTTTGTCGACTTGCTTTCCTTGTTTTTGCCTTGCCAGCTTTCAGAGCTTCGTTCCATGATCCAGACAGATACCAGGAGGACCAAACCTGATCACCACCCCGTGACACTGTCTGCGTCTTCCAGCTGTGTGCTCAAGACGCCAAAGCTTCCCGCAGCTTATGCTCAGGTAACGCTGGCCTCCCCCTCTAATTTCCGTATTAGAGTGAACTGTCTTTTTCTGGTGTTCCAGATGATTCCAGGACAGCTCCCAAGTGGACCTGGATCCTGGCTCTGACTACCTGCACAGCTACATCACTTTGGGAACTCCTTGGTTCTCGGCGTAAAGCATGTCTTGACTACACGGCACTTAAGCTTCCCTTGTCTCAGTGAGATCGTGTTCTCACTCATCCCTGTTTGTGACTGTGCTATGATAAAGAACTGTTCCTAAGAACTGCATGAACTGTGATATAAAACCATTGATAACCCAGCTGTATGAAGTCCTGCTTAATTGGAACAGCATTACAGCATGCAGCACTTGACTTCTGACCTTTGGGTACAGCTTATAAACTATGAACAATTACTTAACAGTGAACTTTATTTCTTAAGATGACAACTTTATTTCCTCACCCCTGAAGCAACCTGTGTTAAGTCTGTGTTGAACTGTGACTGCTTTTGAGGACAGCATTACGAGTGCTTTTCACTCACCTTGTGTGTCTTCTTCCTTAGTTCCTGGTTTCTGAGGCGAGCATTCCACCTCACCCTGGTCATGGAATCCTTAGTTGACATTATTCCTTCAAGTCTAGCCCGGGAAACTGCAGCTCCCATATTTCACCACCAGTAGGCGGGATAACGCTAACATCTGTGAGACTGTGCCATAAAATTAGGTACAAAATGCAACTTTTTAACCTTTTAAAATACCTCTTACAATATGTCAAGGTTAGCCATCTTCGAACTTGTCCAAGGTGTGTGTCCCAAGAATGTTCCCTGTGAATTTGAAGACTGTGGCAGTAATAGAATTGGACTTATGCTGTACACAGACAGATGGAGGAATGAACAGACGGACAGACGCCAGGTCTTCACAATACCCAATGGCCATATGTTGGCCTTGGGTAAAAATCATTTCCTTTGGGATAAATAATGTTTATCTTTATCCACTTGCAAGATAACCTTTTAGAAAACGTTTCTTTGCAGGTTCCATTGTGAATTTCTCCACTGTGAGATCAATAAAGTCTTATCTTATAGGTGGCATGTATTATTATGTAATATGTATATGTTGCGGACATGAACGAGTCAAGCTCTTCAGCATCTCACCATGTCATTTAGGTCTAGGGATGGGTATTGATAAGATTTTATCGATATTGATGCCATTATTAATTCTGATTATCGATCTGATTCCTTATTGATTCCCGTATCAACACCTCTTGTGAATTTTCTGTGGGCTTTACAGGTTTTCTATATCAACAACATTTTATTAAGTCTTAAAGTAAATAAATATGAAATTGGTCACTGGATCCTTGATCTTTGGACTAAAATAGAAACAAAATCTGTAGTTTTGGTCAAAAGAATTTCCTTCATGGCGCTTCACTCGTATTATGAGAGAATGTTAGTAATTGTCAGCGTTACCTTTTTTTGAGAGTTAACACATTTGCCATTACCAAGGTCCTGCTGCAGTTTTCAGTGTGTGTGAACACAGCAGCAGCACTTCCATTATTCTGCCTTGTCAAAAACATGTACAGTATTGCCTTTGTTTCCTTTTGGGGTTTTATTTCTTCTTCACTGCTATTGTTCTCAGTGGAATGCATATCATCAGCATGTTTTAATAAGCACTCTAACCTTTCACATTCACAGTGTGATAATCATGGGTTTAATGTCATGTTGGCACTCACTGAGAGCAACAAAGTGGAAACAACTACTCAAAAGATGAAGTGGAATAATTATCTCGTGTACAATTAAGAGTGACATGAGGTTGACTGAAAAGGTGGAAGCCAGACTCAGTAACGTACAATACTTTATATCACAGTGTCACAGGCCCTATTTGATTACATATACAGTATAAAACAGTGCAACACACACTGGATTGTGCAAAAGTCTGAATCACAAGTGTTCTGTGTAAATGTGTTAGTCCATTTAAAATAAATTCCCAAATGCCAAAATAAAAAAGAGCAACAGATGTTATAAAACATATAAGTTAATAAGTTTACTTTCTGATGACCAATTCTTTGGTTGATTGCTTGCTTGGATTTTAAGAAAATGCTTTCACTGAGGACATTGATTACAACCAGCAGAGGTGCAATAAATGGTGCAAACTGGCTTAATGTGGTTCCTCAGATCATCATGAGAATCAATCCATTCTCTAAAAAGTGGAACTTTCTGTGCATGCAGGACTTCTTACATGGTTAATTCCATGTAAACACCACAAAAATTCCTGTGAAGGAAGGGAAGCAACTGTTGAGATTTTAAAAGAATATTTTTAAAAAACTGTTTGTTTTGATTGCCAGAAACATGCAGATATGGTCCTGCCAGCTGAGCTATTGCTGGATGCTTGGACCCAAATAATTGTGGTGCAACATTCATGAAGTCTACAGCTGCTGTGCACTGTTCTGAGGACAATACACCACAAAGTGTGAATCAGCTGCTCTGTTTATTAAAATAAAAAGTGCTGCATATGCAGTTTGAGTTGCAAAAATAACATGGCAGCTGCTGTCACAGTTTACTATGAAAGTACAAGCAATTCTAGGAGAAAATAATGAAAAATAATCTTTAACTATTTTGTTATTTGATCACGTTCTATGGTGACCTTGTTGACATTACATTAATTTTTTTCTTTTTTTTTTTCTCAGAAAAGATGATTAATAAAAACTTTTTTTTTATTTTGCTGTTTTACAGCCCAAAGCATGATTACATAAAGACAACAAATGGAACAATAATCAAAGAATGATGTTTGAATCAAGATGCTCTTTGTGTGATAGTTAATTGCTTTTTCTAACAGCTGAGTGGATCCTTGTCATTTGAATGGTGGGTTTATGTTATGTGCCATGGATTATTCATACCATTTCCCATTGTGTTTCATTTACTGTGCAATAGTTCTTTTTAGCATGCATTTTGGTGGTATATGAAATGTGCTATTGCACGCGCCGACCACCGTGTGCGCTCACACTACCGGGGGAAGCGTTTAGCTAAATATGGCAGTTTGTTTTGCTAACGGGGAGGATTTGAAAGAGCTAACTGACACTGCAAATTCTTCAAACACTAAAAAAAAAAAAAAAATCCACTATGCTGTAAGCCATCTGGAGGCATGATAGATTAAAAAGCTGGACAAATTTCTGTCATGAATTTTTGCTGGACTGAGGAAGTACATGAAGTTTTTTTTATTTGTTTGGTTGTTTCTTTTTTTGGGGGAAGTACACAAAGTCAGCGCATGGTATCACGGACTACATCGTCACAATTTTGGACCCCAATTTAAAGTTTGTGTTGGACTGTTAAGGACCAGTGGAACTCCGAAATGTAAGTCCCCTTTCTGTTGTTTATAAATTAATAAAATATCAAATGACAAGGATCTATGTGAGCCATTATACACTCAACAAAAATATAAATGCAACACTTTTGGTTTTGCTCCCATTTTGTATGAGATGAACTCAAAGATCTAAAACTTTTTCCACATACACAATATCACCATTTCCCTCAAATATTGTTCACAAACCAGTCTAAATCTGTGATAGTGAGCACTTCTCCTTTGCTGAGATAATCCATCCCACCTCACAGGTGTGCCATACCAAGATGCTGATTAGACACCATGATTAGTGCACAGGTGTGCCTTAGACTGCCCACAATAAAAGGCCACTCTGAAAGGTGCAGTTTTATCACACAGCACAATGCCACAGATGTTGCAAGATTTGAGGGAGCATGCAATTGTCATGCTGACAGCAGGAATGTCAACCAGAGCTGTTGCTCGTGTATTGAATGTTCATTTCTCTACCATAAGCCGTCTCCAAAGGCATTTCAGAGAATTTGGCAGTACATCCAACCAGCCTCACAACCGCAGACCACGTGTAACCACACCAGCCCAGGACCTCCACATCCAGCATGTTCACCTCCAAGATCGTCTGAGACCAGCCACTCGGACAGCTGCTGAAACAATTGGTTTGCATAACCAAAGAATTTCTGCACAAACTGTCAGAAACCGTCTCAGGGAAGCTCATCTGCATGCTCGTAGTCCTCATCGGGGTCTTGACCTGACTCCAGTTCGTCGTCGTTACTGACTTGAGTGGGCAAATGCTCACATTCGCTGGCATTTGGCACGTTGGAGAGGTGTTCTCTTCACAGATGAATCCCGGTTCACACTGTCCAGGGCAGATGGCAGACAGCGTGTGTGGCGTCGTGTGGGTGAGCGGTTTTCTGATGTCAATGTTGTGGATCGAGTGGCCCATGGTGGCAGTGAGGTTATGGTATGGGCAGGCGTCTGTTATGGACGAAGAACACAGGTGCATTTTATTGATGGCATTTTGAATGCACAGAGATACCGTGACGAGATCCTGAGGCCCATTGTTGTGCCATACATCCAAGAACATCACCTCATGTTGCAGCAGGATAATGCACGGCCCCATGTTGCAAGGATCTGTACACAATTCTTGGAAGGTGAAAATGTCCCAGTTCTTGCATGGCCGGCATACTCACCGGACATGTCACCCATTGAGCATGTTTGGGATGCTCTGGACCGGCGTATACGACAGTGTGTACCAGTTCCTGCCAATATCCAGCAACTTCGCACAGCCATTGAAGAGGAGTGGACCAACATTCCACAGGCCACAATTGACAACCTGATCAACTCTATGCGAAGGAGATGGGTTGCACTGCATGAGGCAAATGGTGGTCACACCAGATACTTACAGGTATCCCCCCCCCCCAATAAAACAAAACTGCACCTTTCAGAGTGGCCTTTTATTAGTGGTGTCTAATCAGCATCTTGGTATGGCACACCTGTGAGGTGGGATGGATTATCTCAGCAAAGGAGAAGTGCTCACTATCACAGATTTAGACTGGTTTGTGAACAATATTTGAGGGAAATGGTGATATTGTGTATGTGGAAAAAGTTTTAGATCTTTGAGTTCATCTCATACAAAATGGGAGCAAAACCAAAAGTGTTGCGTTTATATTTTTTGTTGAGTGTATATAGGAGTATACGAGGTCTGTTAGAAAAGTATCCGACCTTTTTATTTTTTGCAAAAACCATATGGATTTGAATCACGTGTGATTGCATCAGCCAAGCTTGAACCTTCGTGCGCATGCGTGAGTTTTTTCACGCCTGTCGGTTGCGTCATTCGCCTGTGAGCAGGCTTTGTGTGAGCACTGGTCCACCCCTCTCGTCGGATTTTTATTGCGAATAAAATGTCTGAACGATTTGGAGCTTTGCTGCATCAAATTTTTCCAGAAACTGTGAGAGACCTCCAGGTGGACACCATTCGGAAAATTCAGATGGCTTTCAGGGACGATTTTATGGGGATTACACAGATTAAGGAGTGCTCCAGCCGGTTTAAAGACTGCCCACAGCGGCTGAGAGCGTGGCGCAGTCCGAGCACCGATCGACAGGCTGAAACCCGCTGAAACAAACAGATCATTTCCAAAGTGAAGGCTTTGTTGATCCGGGACGTCGTCTGACTTCCACAGAAATGGCAGAACACGTGGACATCACCACTTTTTCGGCACATTCCACTGTTACAGGAGTTAGGGTTAACTAACCCTAACTCCGTCCCGATGCGCGAATTTCTCCGCACGTTGGTCTCAGTGTGCCGAAAAAGTGCTGATGTCCACGTCTTCTGCAATTTCTGTGGAAGTCAGACGACGTCCCGGATCAACACAGCGTTCAGTTTGGAAATGAACGGCACATTCCACTGTTACAGGAGTTTTTGTCATGGAAAGAGGAGCGGAGAAATTCGCGCGTCGGGATGGAGCTGCATGGCGCAAAGCAACGCTGTGATGAAGCCTCACAGGACATGAGGTGGGATGGATTATCTCGGCAAAGGAGAAGTGCTCACTATCACAGATTTAGACTGGTTTGTGAACAATATTTGAGGGAAATGGTAATATTGTGTATGTGGTAAAAGTTTTAGATCTTTGAGTTCATCTCATACAAAATGGGAGCAAAACCAAAAGTGTTGCATTTATATTTTTGTTGAGTGTATGAAACAAATAAATGTTTTTTCATTCTTTCAATGGAATATATATTTAATTCAGTGAAAGCTGGAATGTTCCATCCTTCACCTCATGAAATATTTGTACCATTGAACTCAAAAATGTTCATTATTTGTATATTATTAGTACAGTGTTGTTTGATGGTATACATTAAAATATGAAAAGTTGATGCACAATGGCCCGTGGAACCAATGAGGTTTCCACTTCACTGTTGCCTTTTCAGAGGCAACCCTAAAAAAAGTGGGCAGACAAGCTTTGCCTCTTCTTGTTAAACCGTGTGAAAGCTGCATGCACGTCTCTCTGTGCACTTGAATGAAACAGGAAGCTGGAACATTTCACATACTGCATAGCTGCACTGTCAAAATCTTTCAACAAAAGAAACCATGCTTATAACTTTGGGGCTGGCGCCATTATTGCTCTTGTCACTATGACATCAAAGAGGTCGTATTCCACCAGGACCAGACATTTTCTAAAAATTACTGACTTTGTTCTGGGAACAAATGGTGAACATTTACGTGTGCGACAGAAGACAGTGCTTTCCTGAGGCAAACAGGCCAGTGGGAATGTTGAACTCTCAGATGAAAGATTTTGGACCATTGCATGCTGTAATGACATCATAATAATGTAAAAGCACAGTTTCTCTGCTGGCCGACCAGCTAGTGAAACAGGAAATCTGGGGCCCGATAAACCCTGTGCAAAAAGGCACATAACAATCCAAAGTGTCATTGCTAGCTTCCACCTGACACAGATGTAATTTTGACACCCAGTATCCATTTTCATAAATGTATGAATTGTACTTGGACTCATCTGTGTCTTCCTCTTTTTGTTTCGGCTGCTCTCGTTTAGGTGTTCCCACAGTAGAGCATTTGTCTCAGTCTCACTCTGTCCTCTGCATCTTCCTCTGTCACACCACCCACTTGCACATCCATAAACCTCTTTGGCCTCCCTCCTCTCCTCCTTCCTGGTGGCTCCATCATCAGCATCTTTCAAAATAGCTAGTCTAACTACTGTCTTCTAAAGTTTCCCTTTCACTGTTGTAGATTTTATGCAGCATTTCTGAACTTAACTCCATATGGCAGTGCTTCACGCAGATTTTTACAAGTAATCACTTGCCCATGTGGTTATATCAGCTATTGATGAATGATGGTTCTTGATGCAGTATTGCCTGAGGGATTGGCAATCACAGCTGTTCAGCTCTTGACCTTTATGCACTGAAATTCCTCTGGACATCTTGAATTGGCTAATGATATGAACTGCAGATGGTAAAATATGCAAATCTATTTGAATCTTTCTTTGAGGAGCATTGTCTTTAAACATCTTTATAAATTTCTTACTTGTTTGTTGCCACTTGTGAAAAGACTGCTTTTTGTGGATGCTACTTTTATACCAAATCTACTGCCACATTTTTTTTATTTGCATCTTTGAAATCATCTCAAGCTTTTCTGATTTGGGATTGTACTACATGATATGGGTCAATCCGCATGAGAGAGGTCCATCTCAAAGTCCAGCTGAAACATCTAGCACTTGTAGTTGAACATTAGTTTTATTTCGCCTTTAATACCAATCTTTGTTATAAATTACTAGCGTGTTGCCGATGGGGATCCACTGCCTCTAATTTGGGTAGTGTTTTTAAAATAGGTAGGTGACATTTTTCAAGGGTGATAATAAACTAAGCAAAGCTTGTATAATAAGTTAGAATGGCGTGAGTCCAGAATGTTTTTCAAACCTTAGACTTCAACAATTTTTAGAAGATGAATTCAACCCTTGTGTTTCCTGTTAATTATGTCATTTTTATGTAATATTTATAAATTGTTTAGGTTCTTGATATCATACACACATTATCATTATAAATATGTATATGTTGTGGACATGAACGAGCGAAGCTCTTCAGCATCTCACCATGTCATTTGGGTCCTTCATACTTTTTTCAGTAAATGCTTCTGGAGAGCATATGCATGGCTAAAAATCTAACTCCTCCCCCCCAACTACAGCCCTCTTAACCCCATGCCATTTTAAGCATTTTTTATATTGATGTAAATTCAGATTCTAACTTTTCAGCTACTTCACAGTAGGGCTGCACAATATGACCAAGTTAGCTGATTTTTCACAACATCTTTTTAAGATAAACCTCCTCTACACCACGCCATCAGGATGCTGTATTTTAGATTTTTATTTAAATTTATACCACATTGTTGAGATTTCAGTTTTAGTTTAAGGAAGATCATTTTAGACATTAGAAAACAGCTGTTTACACACCAATATAACTAGGAGTCTTTGGTTCAGATGATGTGTTCAAATTCAAAACTGGCTCAAACATTTTTCTTCTTCTACTAAGGTAGATTAGAGCTTTTTTTGTGGAACATAGCACCAACTACTGTACAGGATGGACCAAGCAGTTAATATGTGTCGCCAATTTCAAAATGGCTCTTTTCAACCAGACGTGTGGTGCTGTGACTTTCAATCATCCGCGTGGCACCTGGGGGGTCCAGTCAGATTTCAGGGAAGTCCAGTGTAACCCAGCTACACCCATGCCAGGAAGTGACATTTCCTGTTTCACTGTGGACTCAAAATTTGGCACTTCCTGCTTCAGTGTGAACTTGCCACAGAGTTCCCATGAGATTCTATGAGATCTCGTTGGCCAACCAAGAAGTGTTGATCCAGGAAGTGTTTGACATTTGACATTTCCTGTTTCACTGTGGACTCAAAATTTGGCACTGCCTTTTTTGGGACTCCCTGTACCATGAGCAAGCTTTGCGTCGCTTAACACGTATTATCATCATCAGTACTCCCATGGTGCATTGCAGCACAGCGTCCATTGTTTACTGGCTAACTTAAATTGCAAATTTCTGCCAAAATATGAGTCCTATCAACTTTCAGTTTTCACAGCGTTCATCCTTGACTCAAAATGCATAAGCATACCAAACGACAAAAGTCAGCTCTCCCCGGTTGTTGTGTGATACACACACACGTGTGGTCATACACACGCACACACACAGAGACCACTTGGCTATTACAATATAGATGTGATTTGATTGATATTCAGAAGCAATCTCTATGACATTTGTTTTAATTTGGGGGGGGCATATTGCTGTTAAAGGAGGAGGAGTTATTAGAACTGACTGACCTAATGAAGCTTAAGTGAAAACTTTAATCCCATAAAGTGCTGTCAGATCTCTGACCTGATCTCCTGATGTTCATGTGTTTCAACTTTTTTGCTGATCTAGTCCAGATGTGTCACATTCTTGGCCCTAAAAGCAGGTAAGATGTAAAATCTAATATTAATCTGAATGCCCCCCACCCCCACCCCAGTGTTTTTCAACAGTGGAACAGAATAAACTGAAACTAAATAATGAAATTCTAACATATTTTGAAATCTAAATTTGAGAAGCAAGGTAAAAATTATTTCATTGTATTTTCACCCTTAAAGTTGTTGACTGCCACCTCAGACACACATTTAAGTGATCTTAGGACTGATGCTATAGTGAATGATAGTAAGGAGGAGTGGATAACGTAATCCTGGACTGGTATAGAAAAGAAAAAAGCAGTGGAATGAAGAGAAGACGAGTGGAAAATGTGTCTGCTGAGGCGTAAAATTAGCAATTACATTGGGTGTCATCAGTAATGACTATTTCAGTGCAGATATTGGGGGTTAATGTTGAACAGTGAGACTGTAATTCAGCCGTTACACCTGGTGTTCAAGCAGCAGACAGAGAGGCTGTGATGGAGCAGAGTCCAGCTTTATAAAAAAAACCAAGATGGCTGCCTTCTGCTGGACCTGCTTTTAGTGGCTATTTATTTTTTAAGACCCTTGTGCTGACCTTGGATGCGAAAGAACAAATTTGTAGATCATATTATAAGCTTTTATTGTCATTTGCTTCTGTGAGAATATATGTGTACAGTGCATTGTGTTTGTCAAGCTCACAACCTCGAGTGTTGGAGGTAAATGTAACAAGGGTGTCACCAGGATAAATTTTGGTGGCAGGAAGTGATGTTTAGTATACTCATGTGACACACCAGATGTAAATAAAACCTACCAATCCAAAGTGATTTCCGACAAATTTGATCTTTCAGATCCAAGGTCAGCACATGGGTCTTAAAAATAAATAGGTACTAAAATCAACCCTAGCAGATGGCAGCCAACTTTTTTTTTTTTTTTTTTTTTAGTGGCTGTACTCCATCACAGCCGTTCCTGATTCTTGCAAATCCAAATCAGCACTTTTACACCCAGATTTCTTTAGACAAGTCAAGGGATGGACATATGAACATTTCACTGGGAATGTCTTGGATGTGAGTTAAATCAGGCCTAATGAAATACAAACATTATGGTATCATATGGTAAATTTTGGAGTAGGTTGTTCTCACAAACTGACATGAATTGACTTCATCCAATAAGTTGTTTTTTCTTTGTTTGTTTGCTTTTTGTGTTCCTGAAACACACTGAGGAAATACTGTCATGCGTGATACAACCAATATACAACCCCTGGCAATAATTATGGAATCACCGGCCTCAGAGGAAGTTCATTCAGTTGTGTTAATTTTGTAGAAAAAAAAGCAGATCACAGACATGACACAAAACTAAAGTCATTTCAAATGGCAACTTTCTGGCTTTAAGAAACACTATAAGAAATCAGGAAAAAAAACTGTGGCAGTCAGTAACGGTTACTTTTTTAGACCAAGCAGAGGGAAAAAAATATGGACTCACTCAATTGAGGAATAAATTATGGAATCACCCTGTAAATTTTCATCCCTAAAACTAACACCTGCATCGAATCAGATATGCTCGTTAGTCTGCATCTAAAAAGGAGTGAACACACCTTGGAGAGCTGTTGCACCAAGTGGACTGACATGAATCATGGCTCCAACACGAGAGATGTCAATTGAAACAAAGGAAAGGATTATCAAACTCTTAAAAGAGGGTAAATCATCACGCAATGTTGCAAAAGATGTTGGTTGTTCACAGTCAGCTGTGTCTAAACTCTGGACCAAGTACAAACTACATGGGAAGGTTGTTAAAGGCAAACATACTGGTAGACCAAGAAAGACACCAAAGCGTCAAGACAGAAAACGTAAAGCAATATGTCTCAAAAATCGAAAATGCACAACAAAACAAATGAAGAATGAATGGGAGGAAACTGGAGTCAATGTCTGTGACTGAACTGTAAGAAACTGCCTAAAGGAAATGGGATTTACATACAGAAAAGCTAAAGGAAAGCTATCATTAACACCTAAACAGAAAAAAACAAGGTTACAGTGGGCAAGTAAAAGCAATCGTGGACTGTGGATGACTGGATGAAAGTCATATTCAGTGATGAATCTCGAATCTGCATTGGGCAAGGTGATGATGCTGGAACTTTTGTTTGGTGCCGTTCCAATGAGATTTATAAAGATGACTGCTTGAAGAGAACATGTAAATTTCCACAGTCATTGATGATATGGGGCTGCATGTCAGGTAAAGGCACTGGGGAGATGGCTGTCATTACATCATCAATAAATGCACAAGTTTACATTTATATTTTGGACACTTTTTTATCCCATCAATTGAAAGGATGTTTGGGGATGATGAAATAATTTTTCAAGATGATAATGCATCTTGCCATAGAGCAAAAACTGTGAAAACATTCCTTGCAAAAAGACACATAGGGTCAATGTCATGGCCTGCAAATAGTCCAGATCTTAATCCAATTGAAAATCTTTGGTGGAAGTTGAAGAAAATGGCCCATGACAAGGCTCCAACCTGCAAAGCTGATCTGCCAACAGCAATCAGAGAAAGTTGGAGACAAATTGATGAAGAGTACTGTTTGTCACTCATTAAGTCCATGTCTCAGAGACTGCAAGCTGTTATACGTAGATTGGAAAGACTTAATGATTCTCTGGTTTGTCTCAAGAAAACTAGCTGCAAAAGTGATGATTTTGTTGTGTTAACCTATTAATTCCATTGTTTTGGCTTGGAGATATATATATACATACACACACACGAGGTCCGTCCATAAAGTATCGTACCTTTTTATTTTTTTTTTAACTATGGATTTGATTCATATGTTTTCACGTGAGACAAGCTTGAACCCTCGTGCGCATGAGTGAGTTTTTCCATGCCTGTCGGTGACGTCATTCGCCTGTGAGCACGCCTTGTGGAAGGAGTGGTCCTGCCCTGTCGTCGGATTTTCATTGTCTGGAAATGGCGGAATGATTTGGGTTTTTTTTCCATCAGAATTTTTTCAGAAGCTGTTAGAGACTGGCACCTGGAAACCATTCGAAAAATTTATCTGGCTTTCGGTGAAAATTTTACGGGCTTCACAGAGAATAAGGTCTGTTAATACAGCTTTAAGGACTCCTTTAAGGACGCTCAGCGCATCGCGCTCCAAACTGCGACGACGCGGCACAAGCCACCGGACCATTTCTAAACGGATGGCTCTGTGGATACGAGACCGTCGTATGTTCTTTCTCAGGTTATCACAAGAGCTGGACATCAGCCATTTTCCGGCAGATTTCACTTTTAACAAGAGATTTTGTCATGGAAAGCCGCACTGAGGCTTTGAGCATCACGACCGATTCGCTTTGAAAGCGAGACAAAGGAACACCTCCTTTCCGCGTGTCAGAGGACAAGTTTGGACATGTCTATCTCAGCTTTCAATGCTTGCCAGTCCAGTAAGTATCAGTGAAATTGTGGAGAGCTGGACATGTCCAAACTTGTCCTCTGACACGCCGAAACGGAGGTGTTCCTTTGTCTCGCTTCCAAAGCGAATCGGTCGTGACGCGTGAAGCCTCCGCGCGGCTTTCCATGACAAAAGCCATCAGCTTAGAAATGGTCCGGTGGCTTGTGCCGCGTCGTCGCAGCTCGAAGCGTGGCGTGCTGAGCGTCCTTAAAGGGGTCCTTAAAGGGGTCCTTAAAGCTGTAGTAACAGACCTTATTCTCTGTGAAGCCCGTAAAATTTTCACTGAAAGCCAGATAAATTTTTCGAATGGTTTCCAGGTGCCAGTCTCTAACAGCTTCTGAAAAAATTCTGATGGAAAAAAACCCCAAATCATTCCGCCATTTGCAGACAATGAAAATCCGATGATGGGGCGGGACCACTCCTTCCACAAGGCGTGCTCACAGGCGAATGATGTCACCGACATGCGTGGAAAAACTCACGCATGCGCACGAGGGTTCAAGCTTGTCTGACATGAAAACATATGAATCAAATCCATATAGTTAAAAAATAAAAAGGTATGATACTTTATGGACGGACCTCGTATATATATATGTATATATATATATATATATATATGTATATATATATGTGTGTATATATATATATATATGTGTATATATATGTGTGTGTATATATATATATATATATATATATATAGTGAGGAAAATAAGTATTTGAACACCCTGCGGTTTTGCAAGTTCTCCCACTTAGAAATCATGGAGGGGTCTGAAATTTTCATCTTAGGTGCACGCCCAGAGACATAATCTAAAAAAAAAACAAAAAAATCCGGAAATAAGACAGAGGGATAAATAGATATTTAATTACATCAGTTGTAGATTTTTTTTCTTCGTTTAAAAGGCAATTTTAATATAATGAAGCCTGAATTCTATCTTTTTTAAAAACTGATGTCAAACAAATTAAACTGTGTAAAAGCTCATGGGGTCACAACCCTTTTCCACACCACTCTACATTTTCACAACAACCATTTGTGTTTGCGGTGTCACTTTATGCATTGCTGACTGTGTGATATGTTGGCCACCAACTTGAAATAAAGTAATGTAAGATTTTTGGAATTGGAAGTCTTCATTTCGGAATTTACTGTTAGTAAGGTTAGACCTTACTTGTGTGAAGCGCCTTAAGACAACTTTGTTGTGATTTGGCGCTATATAGTAGATGAAATAGAAATAAAAAAGTCTGTCCAACGAAATACTTGAATTTATTTGATTTGATTATTCTGTATTTCCCATTTAAAAAAACACACACACACATCGGTCCTTGGTTGGTTTCCAGAGGAAGTGCTTTTTAACATCCCTACTCTTTCATTCATCATCATGATGTTACATCTATCACTGTGGTGACCAGAATATAAATGAGGTGGATGTGCACTCAGTGGCCTGCTGTAAATAATTTACTGTTTTGTTTTATTGGAAACAGAGACACATTATTTTCAGCCAGGAATCCCCTTGGCCAAGGACTACAGACACATTCATCCACGATGCACAGTATAGAAAAAGTTAAAGCTCATTTTTATGCGTCTTTATTATGCATTATCAGTGTGACCATTAAGAAGGGCTCTCTCGTGGCCCGGGGACACGCTGGAGTGCCGTGAGATGACGCAATACATCACGGCTAAAGGCCATATGGTGAAAGCCTGGATGTATCATGAAGTATTAGTTATGCTTTTAGAAGTCAGATTTGGATGTGTTCCGTCCACTCGTTTCCTGTGGTGATGAATTACAGGCGCACAAACACATGGTGCAAGGACACTCACAAAAAGCCCAGAGAGTGCGGCGGATATACACAAACGCATCTCGGCAAACACCCCACCGCAGCGCTCTCCTCTATAAGTCACTGCATCTCTATTCAAGCAGAATTTAAAAACATTCCTTGGCAGAGTGTGCATCCGGCAATTTAACGTGCAACTCTGAACATTAATCCTAATGCACTGGTTCACTGACAGTGCTGATTATAAAAGCTTTAATTGCTGGCTTTAATTACTCAAGCATCGCCGCTGGAGTGACAGTTTTAGAACTCGCTACTTTCTGCACTTTCAGTGTGCCAGCTAGTTGTAATCCTGCTCAGGAGGAGGTGTAGTGAAATTAGCTGCAGCAACCTTTGAGCAATGCGCAGACCATCTAATCAAAGCCCATGAACTAAATCACCTAAATTAATGAAAGTGACGTTTTCGGTCCCTGTTTCAGATTGTCCATATCTGCAAATTCTCTATAGTCAACAGTCCTCAGCTTTTATGGCTTTTGTACTTTTCAGTGTATTTTTTCAAACTCAAGATTATTGGCGAAATCAGATATTTTTCAATGCAACCTTTATTTTTAGATGTTCTGGGGTATTTTTCGCTCTACCCAAAAATGTGTTTACTCACCACAATATTGATTTAGAGTGCACACACCATCGTAGACTGACAGGTTAATTAATACTATTGGTTAGGGCAATCATAAACTCATAAACTGCTTCTTTTCACCATGAACAGGTGAGTTGTGTCCAGTTGCACAGGTTCCCACCTCTTTAAATTTAAAGGTGAACTGCCGATGCAATGAGGTACTGGGTCTTACTTAATAAGCACCTCATTGGAAATCAACTTGTAATACCTCAGTTTATTATATGACTATGACGGTATGTGAGCTCTGATTGACTGATTTCTGGTCTATTTTCAGAGACCGGCCTGTTAATAACCCTTTAGTACAGCGGCATCAACTGGCAGCTAAGGTAAATGGCTAAATGTTTAATTGGTCATCTTAAATAGTTTATTTCCATTTTGTGAGTTAAACACGTGCATGTTTATCTCGCTAAATTTAAATGTAAATTTCTAATAAGCGGCTAGGTCTTACTGAAGGAGCCCCTACTTTGCAATCGGCTCGTAGCGCGTCTGTGAAAAACAGCACCAGCTGGCAACGAATATGCAAACTGCAGCTAAGACTAACTGTACAATCGTTGTCTTATACTGTTTATTTACATTTAGTGAGTAAATGTACATGTTTCCCTCTGCAGGGAAACTGTCCATGCAACTGGAAACTTCACGAGAAGAAGCTGTTTATTCTGAGTGTTTATTGGCCCACACAATAGCATTAATTAGCAGATTAACCCATGACAGTGTTTGTGTTTTAAATCAATAATGCACCAATTAAATAAATTTTTGTTCCAAGTGAAAAGATAGCCCACAAAACATTGAAAAATAGAGCCCAGGTTAAAACATGTTGGAGTTCTGCAATAACTGAAAGGACAACTTTACTTAAGTATATAAAACTATTGCTACAAATCAAACCTCTGATTACCTTTGATGACTGCTTAAGTAATTTGCAAGAAATCCCTTGTTTGAAAGAACTTTCAGAAGTAATGAATGAGAGTGAACGAGGCAGCTCTCCCAGAAGTAACAAAACTCAACTGTATGCTCAAAATAGCAATGAAATAATGCTGTCAGCCTACTTTGTTACTGGGACAGCGACCTCTGAGGAAATGTGTACAGGTATGTGTTCTTTTTTCTAATATAATGAGTTAATAATCTCAAGTATATTTTTGAAAATTGATTCTGCACTTTCTGAGTAACAATGAACACCCTATTTTGACAATCTACGTAGCATCACAAGTACATCCAGCTCTGTTTTGCTATTTGGAGTGTACAAAATCGAAACACAGGATGTGAAGGGGTTCTATTTAGTCAAGGAATTGTGAGCGTGTTATGGGCCTAACAGGTATGAAATCAGTCAGATTCTTGTCTGTTCCTGCCTTTAAGAGCCAGGGTGTGGCATCCTGCTATCAGATGGCAGACTGAAATGAGAGGATTTGTGGCAAGTTGACAAATGTTTTGCCAACACATGTGACCAGAGAGCAGCCACCAAAGCCCCCTGAGGTGAAGTAGTTGGGTCAAGTTTTGTTTTTTCTATTAGTGTTTATTTTTATGTCATTTTTTTTGCTGCATTGTGACCATGCCTGTGTAAGGTGTATCTGAATCCTGCTCTAAATATTAATTAATTAATTAAAATTAACATTATAAATTTTGCACTGTATTAATGAGTATAATACAGTGCCCTTGAGTTTTGGACCACATTTTTGGTGGTCAATGGCTCAATCTCTTTCTGCCTTTTCACAGCAGCAGTGCACCAGCACGTTGAGCAACATGTTGATGGGTGCACAAATAAGTGCAAGTGCACTCACCATTTCAAGAATGTAGGTGCTAAGTGTGAAAGTGGCCATGGATCTCAGCAGAAGTTGACAGTATTAGTACCATCATGGGTAAACAGTCCCTATTTAATAATATTAACAACAATAATATGTTTTAGTTACCACAAAATTCAAAAATACTTTTCTAACTACACTGTGTAATTTTAAAGTTTGGAAGATCAAGGATTTAATTTGGATAGCTACACTAGATAAACTAAGTTTTTTTTTTCTTTTCAGTAGCTTGTGGAAACAGAGAGTTTGTCTCATATGATATAATTGCAAAAGCACTCACAGGCTCAGTTGTTAACAGTAGCCATGTTTACATGGACACTTTATTTCTGATCTGATTCAATTCTATCTGATTGGTGGATCAGATTGTCCTCTACATGAACGAGTCCTAAAGTGATCCGCTTGCTGTGCGTGTTTACATGCACCGTGATTACCATCCGATTCAGTCAGTAGAGCTATCCCATAATGCTTTGCATTGTGATGTCTGCTGTTTGTGACATACGCAAATGAGTTGTAGCCTGAAGCTCGCCCGTATAAACAATGGATTTGTTTTCTGGAGTAATCAAGATTACTGTTATTCTTTGCATGTTTCTTTTGAAACTGCAGCATCAGAGGAACATGCTTCTTCTTCAGGACTTATTCAGAAAGAGACAAGCGCGGCGGAATGTGTTTTTATGCGATGTGGCACAGAGCACAGTTACAACATGTACATGTTTTGTAAAACCGTAATGAAAAGACCGACGGATTAAACAGCTGATTTACGAGCCAAATGAAAATGAAGCCTTGGAGATCAGCCGGCGCTTTGAGGAAACGCATCATATCCTTCAAATAATGGGACTAACTGACGGAACAGACAGCCACATGCAGGTAGGTTATTTCTGAACGTCTGTCGTTTTCATTGACCCACAATCAGTAACATCACAGCTACCAGTTTTATGATTTTTCTGTGGCTTTTAGGTAGAGCCCAACATGAAATCTCACAAAACTTATTTTAAACAATGAACTATTTCAAAATATGTCAATAAAGCAGTTTCATGAATAAATGAAACAAACATTGTGTGTGAGGTCTTTTTACATTTCCTACTTACTTTACTCAACTAAAACAAGTTGTTTGGATTTAGATTTTGGAGCATCAGTTGCAGAATGCCTGGAAAAGCCCAAGATTCCAATGTTTTGTGTCATTCAGACCTTTTTGCTCATCAACTGCCAAAGTTACCTTTCAAAATTTTAAGAGAAAAAAAGTCATATCCACTACACCCTGTACTTTTTTCCCCCGATTTATTCTTAAGGATAGAATTACTCATTAACAGTGTTGCCACAGTTACTTTGAAAAAGTAATCCAATTAGTGATTACTGATTACTCCTTGAAAAAGTAATTTAGTTACTTTACTGATTACTCAATTGTAAAAGTAACTAAGTTAGATTACTAGTTACTTTTTAGTTACTTTCCCCAGCTACTGACAACAACCCTCTGCCACCTCAACATGACAATGATACCTGTTTTGCCAAAACTCACTTTATACTCACCCTTTCTTGACTTCAATGAAATCAAATACTTGTTTTATAAAAAGTAAAATAAAGACCTCTTTCTTGGGGGGGCACATCCTTACCCCACGTCCCCATTCCATCTGGATTCATCCCTGCTTTGGCGTTTGAGCACAAAGAATGTATAACATTTATTTATGCAGAAAACATGACCAGATTTACAGGTAAGAAAGTTTTATTGCGTTTTCACATCATGTGGTCCTCAGAGAGTTTAGGCGCATTTGAGTGGAAAATAGTGTTAGTTGTTGACGTGTCACGGAGGATCAGCTGTTTTTAGCAGCAGATACAGAGCGGCTCAGCTCAGAATTCTAAATAAAGGAGAAAAAAGCATAAAAATGTCTTTGTAAAGCTCAGTGCAGGTGTGCTGTTGTCACCGCGCTTTAAGAGGTGAGGACGAGTCGTAGCTGTTGCAGAAAACTGTGGATGAAAAGCTCACAGCTCACTTAAAGTGGGCAGTTCAGTCGAACCCCAACCCCCTGACCAAGTTTAATGCTGCTATCGACCCACAATGCAAAAATAATAGTAACTTGGAGAAGTAACTTTAATCTGATTACTGATTTGGAAAGATTAACGCATTAGATTACTCGTTACTAAAAAAGTGGTCAGATTAGAGCACCACTGAGCATCACTGCTCATTAAACATAAAAATAAAAAAACAAAACAAAACCATTTTCTGTTTTAGGGTGTGAAAAACACTGTGGGGTGACCCTGCAGATCCACTCCTTGACTGGTTGCTGATAATTTCTGTCGGAATAAGAGGAACAACGCAAGCAACTACTGGTTGGAGAACACTGGTCACTTTGATGGCATCTTTCCTCAGCCTGGACCCGGACCCGGCACCACGAGGGGGCGTTTGGGGGCAACGCCCCCTCACGTCATCAACCTCGCCCCTTCGGATGTGAGAGTCATCAAAAATAAAAAAGAAAGAAAAAAATACTGGAAAATATAGCCCCTCGCAGTTTCGCGGATTTTTTTAGTCCAATTTTGCATGCTTTTTTTTTTTCTTTTTTTCAGAGCATTGTGCACAAAAGACCGTTCCTCTACCAGGTCAGCCAAAGGGGAACTCCCAGTTAGCCAAGCTAGCAGGAACGCCTTTTCAATTGGGACCCGGGACTTTCATCCCGCTACACATCTCCCCACCACTTTTGACTTCGTCCCAAAGTCACAGGTGCATGTTAGCATACTCTGTGACCCACATCCTGTTCGTGACGCCAGATTGAAGCAGCAGGACCTTTGTGGCCGGGACGACGGTGGGGGATCGAACCCACGCGGCTCACACAAAAGACCGTTCCTCTGCCAGGTCAGCCAAAGGGGAACTCCCCGTTAGCCAAGCTAGCGGGAACGTCTTTTCAATTGGGACCCGGGACTTTCATCCCACTACACATGGAAGCAAATCGGGTTAGAAACAGGGTTACACCACCTCCTCTGACCCGATCGTAATTTTGATTGGATTGGGCGAATATAATCAGATGGAGCTGCTTACATGGCGTGATTTTGATCTGATTGTTCAATCAGATTACTTCTGGTCCATGTAACCGCAGCTTTAATCAGCCCAGTCAAACTTTTTTTTTTTTGTGCTCAGATTTTCGTGACAGGGTTTTTTAAACTCACCGTTACTAATCCTACCCCACCACTAACCCTAATCATAACCTAACCCTACTCCTTCCCCTTACCATAACCACCCCCGCGCTTCACTTTTAATTTCGTGCAGCCATCATGGAATGTATTAGAATAAATTCGTGCTCCCATGACAAACATTTTGCACTTTTCGTGACAATATCACGAACCAATAGATTAATGTATATTTTGTGCTGCTGAATCACGACATGCCGTGAGACTGGGTTAGTTTTAGTATGAATAAGGTTGCAATTCCCCATCAGAAAAAATAACTACCAGTAAAGTCTTCAGTCCCCAAGTTGCTCCTGGTGTGCGTTTGAGGGCCTTACATGGCAGCATCCCGACATCGTTGAGTGAATGTGTGTATGGATGGGTGAATGTGAGGCATCACTGTAAAGCGCTAATCATCTGAATCAGATGAAACATGACTACAGATTGCATTCCAGTAGAGATTCAGTACCGTCATCTCAGTAATGTGTGTCCAGGTCCTCTTGTTTCTTTCACTCATTTCACCAGGTGCTCCTGATGTATCTCCCATTCCCTGTCCTGCCCAAAGAACCCACTACACCAGAACCATCCACCCGGAAAAAATCAATTTGGCTACCTCTGACAAGCGCAGCACATCCATCACATTAAGTCCGGCCTCTCCTTTTCACTTACAGTGAAGCCTTCAGTCGGCCACCAGAAGGAAGCAGATCATTGTCAGCAAGCTAAAGAGCAATTCAGGAAAGGCTGACCAACACTAACCACAGCTGACAGGCAGCACAGGTGAAACAATAATCCTATATTTGTGCATTTAAACACAGCAGGTGTTCCTGCATTAAAATTTATCAGTGTTATTTTGCGTGTGTGTGTCCAAAGAAAGTATGTCTGACTCAGTCTGAGAGCTTTTACAGGAAGTTCATTTTAAAAACAGACCTCATTTTCTCGTTTGAAGAGTCACAAATTTATCATTGTGCAAATTACAGGAGCTATTAAACTTATGTAGTTCGAGAACCATCAACCGATTAAACTGTGTGTTTTCAACAAAATAAAACAACACGTCTGAGAAAACCGGTAATATTGGAAAGATTTTGTCATTGCTCATATCATTTTTTTTTTTTTTTTTTTGGTGTTGTGGTCTAGACTGGTAAAATTTCAAGTAGGTGCTGCCTTCAAACTTTAACCTGCTGGTTCATTCATTCATTCATTTTGGATACGTGCATAGTGTAATTTAGGGTCATGGAGAGCAGAAGTCCATCCCAGTGGTCACTGGGCAAGAGGAAGGGTACACTCTGGACAGGCTGCCAGTCTGTTGCAGGGCAATAGGCTGATTTTGTTTTAAAATAAAATAAAATCACACACATACACAAACTTTCTCTTTAGTTCATCCAAAGGGGAAAAAGGTTCTTTTCAATAAGTTGTTTTGCCCAGTAATTTTGTTATTATGACTTTATTTAACATGTGCATTTCTAATTTTGACAACCTCAGAGCCCCAACGTCTGTCAGACAGGAACTGTCTGTCCTGGAGGACATTTACAAAAAAAGGCTTCAGTCCCGGTCTTTGGCCATTACTAAAGACCTCCTGCATCCCACCAGGGACCTGTTTGAGCTTCTTCCTTCGGGTAGGCGCTATCGGTCTATTAAATGTGGGACATTACATTATAGAGAAAGTTTCTTCCCACAAGCTGCGACAATGATCAACACTCTTTGACTAGTTTTAAATGTATCTTAAATTATTTTGTGACTTTGTTGTTTTTATGGCATTTTTTATGTTTTTTTTTATGTCTTTTTATTGTTTATGTATGTCTTGCTGGTGCACTTTTGAGCTCCTTGCACCCTTTTTTCAATGTGGTTTTAATACTGCAAATGGAAAATGAACTCTCATGAGTGCTACTAGCTTAGCTTATGGCAAGCTAAAAGTGGACGCTCTCGTTATGGCTGACAACAGTTTCTGGGTATTCTGTGTTAGTACGTGCCCGCAGCCAACGTGCTTGATGAATTCCTGTGCAAAAGTGGGGGTTGGATCCCAGGTTGGGAACCAGTGGTCCTAGTGCACATACTAGGTGCAAGGTGGACCCTGGTCAGAAAAGGGTTTAATTTATCATCTGCATTTGTAGTGGACATGTAGTGGAAGAAGCGCTATACAGGCTCTGAGGCCCATCAGGGTGATGCTTATCCCTGGATACCAGAGTATGAAGCAGATGAGCATCCATGACTTCCCCTAGCAGGAACACCAGTCCATCCCAGGTTACCTCCCCAGCCAAAATTGGTGCACATTTACAAGAGGGTAGACTGGGACAATGCAGATGTGTATTGTCCAATAACAGAGACATGCAGCCTGAAGCACAGACCTTGAATTGCCGCTAGTCCATCACCAACAAACAAAACAATGCTCCTATCTGAAAACTTGCTTTGCACCACTTTGCACTGGGTGGGCAAAAGGGCCCAGGATGTTTGATACAAAACTGCTAAAACATCACAAAACATTTTACACAATCAGACCCATTTATAGAGGACAGCATTTTTTAAAGCATAGTTCGTGAGCAACTACTTGTAGAATTAAAAAATATCAGAGACATGCATCCACTAAATGAAACATGATGTCTGAGTGCAAAATTGTAATGAATCAAGGCAAGGGCCCCAATGCACAGAACCACAGCAAAGGTCTATCTGAACCGATTTTATTGTCCACAAAAATACGTTTTGACTACAGCAGTTGCTTGGCAGACTGGAAGAGTGGTCTATTACTCAGGTTCAGTATTATTAGTTACTCGTATTGGTGATCTACTGCTGTTAGCTGCAGCGTCTCTGAAGAAAAAGACACAGAACCAGGCAGAGTTCAATAACATTCATTCATTAATAGCAAGTAGGGAGCAAGCAGCAGAATAGTCCAAAAGACAGAATGAGATCAATAACCAGGAATTCTCATACCACAGACTTCAAACACCAGATGAAAGACAGGGTCTGGAGTGCAGTAAGAGGTCTAGAACAAAAACAAAAGTCAGTAAAGTGGAGTCCATAAACAATGAGTTATAGAACGCCAGAGAGCAGGATGGAACATAATACAATCTGGTGACTACGAGAAGTTCTAACCACGTTTATAACAAACAGAAATCCAAAAGTATGTGGAAACACGGACGCAAGTCACACATCATTGAACAACCTGGAGGTCAAACCTAACACAGGAGAAACATCAGAATAAGAGCAGTACAGGTCGATGCCACAAGAAAATATAAAGAGAAAATGACCAGAAATAAAGCAGAGTGACTATAAAAAAGACAAAAACAGGAAACTATGACTGCAGCTAAAACGTGACCCATGACACATAATTAGTTCATTTCAAACAGGGAGCAGATCATTTGAGTTTGCTTGAGACGATTTAGACAAAATGAACAAATAAATGTTGCTCTGGGATATGATTATCTTAATGATGTTATTTCATGTGGAATAGAATTGCTTAAATTACAGTGTCATGGGAAAAAAATGTTACTTTACTATATTGCTCTTACTGCTCTGCATCACTGTTTCTTTTTCTGTACCTACAATATGCATTCACAGAAATATGGTAGTGGAGTATTCTTTAGGAGTGTGTGAAAACAGTAATTCATGACGGTTATAGGATATGTTCAAGCATTATCAATGTAACAGTACTGTATCGATGCGATGCAGAAACATATTTCAGAAGACACCCAGAACACAGCACACATATTATAATGTGAACCTTTTTCTGTGCAAAGAAGGTCGAGCAGAAGATGTACACTGTGTGCAGTGCTGCACAGGTTCAACCAGCTGTATCAGAGGCAGAGCTCCATTGTAAGGAAGACAAATTTTACTGAGTGTTCAAAAGACATACTAATTTCACACATTTGATTAGTTCCTGTACACCTGATAAACATCTGTGCTGTACCAAATTGCCAAGTACAAACAGAGAAATGAGATAGAAATTAACACCCTGTGTGAACAACTTTATTTTTCCATGTTTATGTGGATAACAACAAACACGGAAATACATTTTTGAGACAGAATACTGTAGTTTTGTTTGTTTCAGGGTGAAAAGTGTACATCAGATACAATAGATGCAATACTTTAAGTTATTTTTGCTTGCTTTATGCCCATTGAAAGACTGTGACCAATGTGTGCACCTTGGAAGTCAAGTCCATCCTGTATATTTATTAGATATAGATGCATATATCTATAGATCGCTCTCTCTGCTGTGTGTGAGTATATATATATATATATATATATATATATATACTCAACAAAAATATAAACGCAACACTTTTGGTTTTGCTCCCATTTTGTATGAGATGAACTCAAAGAGATCTAAAACTTTTTCCACATACACAATATCACCATTTCCCTCAAATATTGTTCACAAACCAGTCTAAATCTGTGATAGTGAGCACTTCTCCTTTGCTGAGATAATCCATCCCACCTCACAGGTGTGCCATATCAAGATGCTGATTAGACACCATGATTAGTGCACAGGTGTGCCTTAGACTGCCCACAATAAAAGGCCACTCTGAAAGGTGCAGTTTTGTTTTATTGGGGGGGGGATACCAGTCAGTATCTGGTGTGACCACCATTTGCCTCATGCAGTGCAACACATCTCCTTCGCATAGAGTTGATCAGGTTGTCAATTGTGGCCTGTGGAATGTTGGTCCACTCCTCTTCAATGGCTGTGCGAAGTTGCTGGATATTGGCAGGAACTGGTACACGCTGTGGTATACGCCGGTCCAGAGCATCCCAAACATGCTCAATGGGTGACATGTCTGGTGAGTATGCTGGCCATGCAAGAACTGAGACATTTTCAGCTTCCAAGAATTGTGTACAGATCCTTGCAACATGGGGCCGTGCATTATTCTGCTGCAACATGAGGTGATGTTCTTGGATGGCACAACAATGGGCCTCAGGATCTCGTCACGGTATCTCTGTGCATTCAAAATGCCATCAATAAAATGCACCTGTGTTCTTCGTCCATAACAGACGCCTGCCCATACCATAACCCCACCGCCACCATGGGCCACTCGATCCTCAACATTGACATCAGAAAACCGCTCGCCCACACGACACCACACACGCTGTCTGCCATCTGCCCTGGACAGTGTGAACCGGGATTCATCCATGAAGAGAACACCTCTCCAATGTGCCAAACGCCAACGAATGTGATACATACAAAATGGGAGCAAAACCAAAAGTGCTGCGTTTATATTTTTGTTGAGTGTATATATATATATATATATATATATATATATATATATATATATATATATACAGTGAAGAAAATAAGTATTTGAACACCCTGGGAGTTTGCAAGTTCTCCCACTTAGGAATCATGGAGGGGTCTGAAATTTTCATCTTAGGTGCATGTCCACTGTGAGAGACATAATCAAAAAAAAAAAAATCCGGAAATCACAATGTATGATTTTTTTAAATAATTTATTTGTATGTTACTGCTGCAAATAAGTATTTGAACACCTACCAACCAGCAAGAATTCTGGCTCACACAGACCTGTTAATTTTGGCAAACAACCTCCTTCCCTCAGTAAGAGCACTGAAGATGGGTCATGGCTGGGTCTTCCAGCATGACAATGACCCAAAACACACAGCCAGGGCAATGAAGGAGGGGCTCCGTAAGAAGCATTTCAAGGTCCTGGGGTGGCCTGGCCAGTCTCCAGACCTGAACTCAATAGAAAATCTTTGGAGGGAGCTGAAACTCCAAACCTGAAAGAGCTAGAGAAGATCTGTATGGAGGAGTGGACCAAAATCCCTGCTGCAGTGTGTACAAACCTGTTTGTTCCTCTGTATGCAGGCCAAGGGTCAGTAGACTACAGTTGGTATGTTACCTGATCACAGATTTCTTGAACAAATGCCTCCTTGTCAACTGTCAGAGTCATCACAGCCTTCTTTCTTCAACCCCTCTAGCCTAGACTTTCTATTATACTGTGTATTATAAATACTCTGCCTAGTACTTAGAGTGCCCTGAAATAAACACTCTTCCCATGGACACTGGCAACTTCAACACAATCTTCAGCAACTTTCAACTTATGGTTGTGGAAGAACTCCCACAATCAATTCAGATTGTCAGTTGTGTCCATGCCTACAGTTCCTCCAGCCAGACTGTGTTCACAATCCTGAGAACCGAACTGATCTTGAAATCTGGGCAGATTTATTCTTCTGCACTGAGCAGGCTGTAGTCTGCAAGATTTCAACTGAATCCACAAGGAATTCACAATAGGTCTGTGTTCAGAATTCACAAACTAGGAACTTTTGTTGACCATACAGTTCTGTAGAATTCTCTGCCGTCTTCCCATAAAAACATGTTCAGTCTCCTTGTCAACATTGCTGGCATTGAACTACCACATCCAGGAGTATACATTTACGAGGTCTGTTAGAAAACTATCCGACCTTTTTATTTTTTTTAAAAACTATATGGATTTGAATCACGTGTGATTGCATCAGCCAAGCTTGAACCTTCATGCGCATGCGTGAGTTTTTTCCTGCCTGTCGGTTGCGTCATTCGCCTGTGAGCAGGCTTTGAGTGAGCAGTGGTCCACCCCCCTCATCGGATTTTTATTGTTAGGAAAATGTCTGAACGATTTGGAGCTTTGCTGCATCAAATTTTTCCAGAAACTGTGAGAGACAGCCAGGTGGAAACCATTCGGAAAATTCAGACAGCTTTCAGGGACGATTCTATGGGGATCACACAGATTAAGGAGTGTTACAACCAGTTTAAAGACGCTGCACAATGGCGGAGGGTGCGCCGCGCTCGAGCCGCGATCGACACGCTGAAACGACCAGATCATTTCCAAACTGAACGCTGTGTTGATCCGGGACGTCGTCTGACTACTAAAGAAATGGCAGAAGAGGTGGACATACCACTTTTTTGGCACATTCCACTGTTACAGGAGTTTTTGTCATGAAAAGACGTGCAGAGGAATTCGCGCGTCGGGATGGAGCCGCTCATGGCGCGGGACAAAAAGCAACGCCGTGATGAAGCCTCACAGGACATGATGTGGCATGTCCAGCTCGTCCACAATTTCTCGGATAGTCACACGACTGAAAAGCCACCGAAAGCCGTCTGCATCTTCCGAATGGTGCAAGAGCTGGGCATGTTACAACATGTCCTGTGAGACAAACACGGAGGTGCTTTTGTCCCGCGCCAATAGCGGCTCCGTGGCGAATTCCTCCGCTCCTCTTTCCATGACAAAAACTCCTGTAACAGTGGAATGTGCCGAAAAAGTGGTATATCCACCTCTTCTGCCATTTCTGTAGTAGTCAGACGACGTCCCGGATCAACACAGCGTTCAGTTTGGAAATGACAGGCGTGAAAAAAACTCACGCATGCGCACGAAGGTTCAAGCTTGGCTGATGCAAGCGCACATGATTCAATTCCATATAATTTTTGCAAAAAATAAAAAGGTCGGATAGTTTTCTAACAGACCTCGTATACCCTGATACCAGGATCCAGCAACTCATATTAAAGTCAAAAAGCAATGACCGATTTTCATCAGGGTTACTAGATCCATGCAGACCAAAGTAGTCCTTGTAGCTCGTATTGTCAGTGCCAGTAGTGACACTGAAATCACTCACAACCAATAAAATGTCACCTCCACGGCAGTCGTAAGTCACAGAGTGAAGCTGTGAATAAACGCTTTCCCTCACATGGACACAACACTGTGAATGCTTGAGTGTGAGCTACTCTCAGTGACAGGAGTGGCATCCAACACCATTAGAAGGAGCTGGTCTGCCACAGCTACTGCCACTCCCTCCCTCCATACTCTGACCTTCAGGGCAACCAGAACAAAAGTAGGAGTATCACCCCCAGGGATCTGGGCTCTTCCAGTTCTTTGCACCTCTGGCAGTGCAACCACTGCAATGTGGACAAAATGTTAACAAGGTCCCTTGACAGCAGTTGAAGACAGTCATTCTTACTGAGAGAAAGGATATTCCAGGTCCCCACCCCCAAGAGCTACCTCAGGTTTGGACCTGGACACCGTCATATAGTGGATGATCCCTCAGCACTCTAATTGTGCCCCACCAGAATTTTGGCTTGCATTTCATTTCCTGAAATGTGTCAAACTTTTTCCTCTGGTATTGAAAATATTCTCTCGCACCAGGAACATTAGTCATCTTCTTGTAGCATATGCTTCAGTTGTCTTTTTGAACAAGCAAATATTGCTGACATTTGAAAAGCATTTCCATTGCATCAGTTGCAACGAGATGCAGGGATCTTTAAATCAGCCTTGTAGCTGGGTGCGATCTTGGATAATTCGATGAAAGTGTGCAGTCTTACAGGAATAAAAATGCTGATAAAATCCTATTTGACAAATGGAGCATAGCAGGCACAATGTGACATTGGCATCACCACGGTTAAGACATCATCTTCACAGTTTAAGCCGTGCTCTAAATATGAAGTCTTAACTAAATCTCTCAGTTTATCTGATAGCAGATACTTCAGGGAAAGTGCTGTGGCTGTGAGTTTTCATCCCCACTGTTGCTGATTTGTTCAGGCCACCTTCACCGCTGACACTGATACTCTCCATTCCAAATATTCGCTCCTTCTTAGATTTGTCTCATTCATCCCTCCTCCTGCACTTTCTCTGACTTTCCTTCTCTCCATCCATATTACCATGGTCTGCTGCTCCCCATCTCCTGTGGGGATTAGCAGACTAAATACAGGGAGAAGCTCAGTAGCACATGGGAGACGGCTCCTCCTTGGATCGCAAATTCGCCTGTGATTGAGGGGAGTATCATCAGGCCCCTACTGAGCAGGCAGGAGTCTTGAGTCACCAGGCATAGTGACCTTAAACTGACATTAACATGACCTTGAGCAGGACTTAATGTGTCAGCGCTGTTGCTGAAGCATGATGATAAGACATGAGATTAACAGCTGAGACCGGAAGGGATGAAACCATCTATTTGCAATACAGGAGAGTAACAAATGTAACATGCACACATGCTCATCCACACCTGCTGTGAAGATGAACATTTGACCATCAGTATCCATCCTATCCTCATTTACTCGACTTACATACTCTATTTGTCACAGCAAAGCCACTTCAGATGGATAAAAAAATGACATGAGAGATTGGTTTAATCCACAGAATGTAAAAACATGATTAGACCCTTCCTTCAATATCTTACTTAACTATAGTCATATAAGTATGTGGCAGAGTATCAAATCAAATCAAATCAATTTTATTTATATAGCACCAAATCACAACAAACAGTTGCCCCAAGGCGCTTTATATTGTAAGGCAAGGCCATACAATAATTACAGAAAAACCCCAACGGTCAAAACGACCCCCTATGAGCAAGCACCTGGCGACAGTGGGAAGGAAAAACTCCCTTTTAACAGGAAGAAACCTCCAGTAGAACCAGGCTCAGGGAGGGGCAGTCTTCTGCTGGGACTGGTTGGGGCTGAGGGGAGAGAATCAGGAAGAAGACATGCTGTGGAGAGAGCAGAGATCAATCACTAATGATTAAAAGCAGAGTGGTGCATACAGAGCAAAAAGAGGTGAATAAAAAGAAACACTGGGTGCATCATGGGAAACCCCCCCCAGCAGCCTAAGTCTATAGCAGCATAACTAAGGGATGGTTCAGGGTCACCTGATCCAGCCCTAACTATAAGCCTTAGCAAAAAGGAAAGTTTTAAGCTTAATCTTAAAAGTAGAGAGGGTGTCTGTCTCCCTAATCCGAATTGGGAGCTGGTTCCACAGGAGAGGAGCCTGAAAGCTGAAGGCTCTGCCTCCCATTCTACTCTTAAAAACCCTAGGAACTACAAGTAAGCCTGCAGTCTGAGAGCGAAGCGCTCTATTGGGGTGATATGGTACTAAGAGGTCCCTAAGATAAGATGGGACCTGATTATTCAAAACCTTATAAGTAAGAAGAAGTATTTTAAATTCTATTCTAGAATTAACAGGGAAATGAAGAGAGGCCAATATGAGTGAGATATGCTCTCTCCTTCTAGTCCCTGTCAGTACTCTAGCTGCAGCATTTTGAATTAACTGAAGGCTTTTCAGGGAACTTTTAGGACAACCTGATAATAATGAATTACAGTAGTCCAGCCTAGAAGAAATAAATGTATGAATTAGCTTTTCAGCATCACTCTGAGACAAGACCTTTCTAATTTTAGAGATATTGCGCAAATGCAAAAAAGCAGTCCTACATATTTGCTTAATATGCACATTGAAGGACATATCCTGATCAAAAATGACTCCAAGATTTCTCACAGTATTACTGGAGGTCAGGGTAATGCCATCCAGAGTAAGGATCTGGTTAGACACCATGTTTCTAAGATTTGTGGGGCCAAGTACAATAACTTCAGTTTTATCTGAATTTAAAAACAGGAAATTAGAGGTCATCCATGTCTTTATGTCTGAAAGACATTCCTGCAGTTTAACTAATTGGTGTGTGTCCTCTGGCTTCATGGATAGATAAAGCTGGGTATTATCTGCGTAACAATGAAAATTTAAGCAATGCTTTCTAATAATACTGCCTAAGGGAAGCATGTATAAAGTGGATAAAATTGGTCCTAGCACAGAACCTTGTGGAACTCCATAATTAACCTTAGTCTGTGAAGAAGACTCCCCATTTACATGAACAAATTGTAATCTATTAGATAAATATGATTCAAACCACTGCAACGCAGTGCCTTTAATACCTATGGCATGCTCTAATCTCTGTAATAAAACTTTATGGTCAACAGTATCAAAAGCTGCACTGAGGTCTAACAGGACAAGCATAGAGATGAGTCCACTGTCTGAGGCCATAAGAAGATCATTTGTAACCTTCACTAATGCTGTTTCTGTACTATGATGAATTCTGAAACCTGACTGAAACTCTTCAAATAGACCATTCCTCTACAGATGATCAGTTAGCTGTTTTACAACTACCCTTTCAAGAATTTTTGAGAGAAAAGGAAGGTTGGAGATTGGCCTATAATTAGCTAAGATAGCTGGGTCAAGTGATGGTTTTTAAGTAATGGTTTAATTACTGCCACCTTAAAAGCCTGTGGTACATAGCCAACTAATAAAGATAGATTGATCATATTTAAGATCGAAGCATTAACTAATGGTAGGGCTTCCTTGAGCAGCCTGGTAGGAATGGGGTCTAATAGACATGTTGATGGTTTGGAGGAAGTAACTAATGAAAATAACTCAGACAGAACAATCAGAGAGAAAGAGTCTAGCCAAATACCAGCATTACTGAAGGCAGCCGAACATAAAGATATGTCTTTGGGATGGTTATGAATAATTTTTTCTCTAATAGTTAAAATTTTATTTGCAAAGAAAGTCATGAAGTCATTACTAGTTAAAGTTAAAGGAATACTCGGCTCAATAGAACTCTGACTCTTTGTCAGCCTGGCTACAGTGCTGAAAAGAAACCTGGGGTTGTTCTTATTTTCTTCAATTAGTGATGAATAGTAAGATGTCCTAGCTTTATGGAGGGCTTTTTTTATAGAGCAACAGACTCTTTTTCCAGGCTAAATGAAGATCTTCTAAATTAGTGAGATGCCATTTCCTCTCCAGCTTAGGTTATCTGCTTAGGTTATCTCCAGGCTATCTGCTTTAAGCTGTGAGTTTGTGGGTTATACCATGGAGTCAAGCATTTCTGATTTAAGGCTCTCTTTTTCAGAGGAGCTACAGCATCCAAAGTTGTGATGAACCTCAGTGATGAACCTTGCTGTAATAAATAAAGAAATTAGTATTTTGATAAATCTGCTTCCTTGATCCTCTACTTCTTCTTTTGGCTATTCCCGTTAGGGGTTGCCACAGCAGATCAGCTGTTTCTGTCTCACCCTGTCCTCTGTATCTTCCTCTGTCATACCAACCACCTGCATGTCCTCCCTCAGCACATCCATAAACCTCCTCTTTGGCCTCCCTGTTCTGCTTCTTTGATGTAAATGTCTTTTAATTTCGTTGTACCTTGTGTGTAATGACAATAAAAGCATTCTATTCTATTCTATTCTATTCTAACGAAAAATATTGTAATAGAAGTGACCCTCTATGCAGATGATAATGTGTTTTGTGAAACCAGTCAAATAACAAAACTAACAACAGATACGTATGTTGAAATTTTCACCCTTTATGAAAAAAAATTAAAAGGCTGTTGTTTGGCATGCGCACGTGTTGTTTAACGCACAGTGTGGGCTGTTATCACCTCTCCAGGATGATCCAGGTCTGCCTGGAGCTCTTTTGAGATTTTGTGTGGCATTTTTTCCACAATTATTTGCAGAATTCTCTCATCAAGCTTCTTATGAGCTGTACTAACATTACTGCACTGTACTGTTTAATTTTTCACTGTTTCGCCAGTTCAGGAGGGAGCAGAGCCAACCCAGTTTCACTTTTTTTTTTGTGCTCCCATCACGAAATGATTAAAATGTTCGTGACTGTTTTTTTAACTCACTATTACTAACCTTACTCCTTAACCATAACCACCCCGACACCCCCGCTTCACTTTTAATTTCGTGCAGCCGTCACGGAATGTATTATAATAAATTTGTGCTCCAGTTACGAAAATGTGACACTTTTCGTATATTTCGTGCTGCTGAATCACGGCATGCCGTGAGATATGGCTCTGTGGGATAGGAACTGGAATACTCATAGATAGACTGTGGTTCAATTCCCCATCTGTGCTTCACCATACACAGCAAAATTACCAGTGTTAAATTAACACTGACAGATTTAACACTGGTGATTTTGCTGTGTACCTGTCTGTGTTCTTGTGTCTTTTGTTCCAGTCCACCCAGCTGTAAATGGGTACAGGTAGCAGTTGGGGAAGTAACTTGTGACAGACTGGCATACTGTCAAGGGGCAGTCAGAAACCTTTTTTCCATTTTATGCAAAGGTATCCAGTGATAAGTGCCGGTCAGATGGGCCTCAGGACCTGTGCAGGACTTCGCCGGTTAACGAGCACCTTGCTTTTTTCAGTTTTTTATTTTACTGTATGGAAACATTTTTATTGTTGTTGTTCTGTATCTTTGGCCATTTTATCTGCTCTCCCTTTCCCTAATTCTCAGCAGTTGCTCTCCTGTTTCCCTATCGATTCCCTGCAGTTGTAGACTGAATGACGGTATTGTCTCAAACTGGAGTCTGCAGACCAGATGCTTGCTGTTTTAATTCCTTTTTGATGAAGATGAAACCTGTTCTTAATAGTAGTGATGCAACAGATATGAGACATAGCTGAGAGCTTTCAGCAGCACCTCGGGACATGATTTAGGATCAAATGGCATTCAGCTGTGGCTAGTGATTAGACTGGTGCTGTATTTGATTTGCTTCACTCAGGAGACCCAATATCATGCGAGTTGATGACATTTTTTTTCTGTTCAAAATGATTTAGTGGGATAAAAAATAAAGAACACAGACATTGTCTGGTACAGCTTCAACATTATGACTCATTACTGAGCATCTGAATGGGATCAAATTTACATAAGTACAATCTTTGTGTGTTTTGTTTTGTTTTATGGGTTTTTTTTTTCTCAGAAGACATATTTTTTTTCAAACAATTACACAGCTTGTCTCAAAAGGTGACCTCAATTTAAGTTTGACATTGCTCACAAACAAGTAAACTAGGCATCAGTCAGTATTTCTCACTAAAGATTGTTCTCTTTGTCTCAGATTACTGAAGCCAAGCTGAAAACATTCCCACTGGAGTTCTCGTCACTCATGCCGGCTGTGGCAGGACTGGCAAGCGGCAGCTCCTTCGAGGGTACTCGACAACAAAACATTTTTATACCATGTTTTCCTCTCTAAATACAAAAGAGCGCCTCTTCACCTGTCAACACGATTATTCAGTCCAACGTTTCCCGCTGAATGCCGACCAGCGGTCCCGCTTTCCCACATAGAACTATGGGAAGTCTTGAAACGCAGGACAAAGGAGGCCTAGAATTCTAACTGGATTACCTCATGCCTTTGGTTCCTGAAGTGGTCAATGAGTTTCACTCTTTCTCCATCCTTCTCTTCCTTTTAAGAAAACAGGCAAGAACCTCGAGAATGAAGAAGAAAGCATCCGAACGAGAGGAAGAGCAGATTGCTGAGGGGAAGTGAGCATAAAAGGAAACAGAATGAATGTGTAAGCAAGAGAGAACAGGAGGGGCCTAATGTTTAGCATTCACCCGTGTTTGTATGATTCAGCCAAACTAGGCAATTAGTGCAGATGGAGAACAGAGACTGGGTGTAAGCACAAGACTGCTAATTTGCATAAGAGTTTCCTCAGGGACAGTGTTCACCTGGTGAGAACTTTTCCTCGCAGTGCCTCAGGGTGGCTGACCTTACGTCCCACTCAGTGCCGTAACGCCAACATATCTATGGGAGGATTTCAGCTGCAGCCTGTGGCCACTGACTCTACTGCTTACCTGCCCCACTCGCAACAAGTAGCACTTCAGTCTGTTGTTAAATTTATTTTATTATGGTGGCAGTACATAAACATTTTCCATGTATGGAGGAAAAGAATCATTTCACCTAACACTGTCCAAGTCACAAGTCCCACCATGATACTTGTTTTACCTAGTTGCACAGGTGAGCAACATCTTTTGTATAACAAAAAAACATATTCACTGTTTTACAGTGTAGCCAATTACCATCTTTTCTGGATTACATGTAGCACTGGAATATGCGTTATATCTGTCCAAAAATGCATGATGGAGAGGAAACAAACATCTGTATGTTACAGTGGTCTATAAGTCACTTATTTTTGAATTGTGATGCTACTGTATTATGAAACAAGAACCAGAATGCATTTAAATAGTGCTCAGTAATAATTAGTTATTTAAAATGCAAACACTGTGTTAGCAAGCAGAACCTAAGGGGCTAATTATGTTATTATATGTGGCACAAATAGTAAACTAGTTTTTGTCACCACTGAACAGACAAAAATATCAAATCAAACTAAGTGTTCATTTACCTCAGTACATATAAATAAACCTTTTAATTAATTCATTTTTCATACCCGCTTATTCCCATTAAGGGTCATAGGGGGCTGAAACTTGTCCAAACAGCCAATGAATGATTGGTACACCCTGGACAGGCTGCCAGTCTATCGCTGGGTCCCATACAGACAAATACATTCACATTCATGCCAATGGTCATTTTAAAGTTTCAAATTAACCGAGCATGCATGTCTTTGGAAGTGGGACAAAGCCAGAGCACCCAGAGGAAACCCATTCAAACAAGGGGAGAACATGCAAACTCCACACAGAAAGGGCCAGGTGGGAAGTGATCCTATGACGTTCTTGCTGCGAGGCAACAGTGCTAACAATTAAGCCACTGTGCTGCCCATAAACTTTTGAATTTTTGTTATACTAGCATGCTGACTACCTGTCACTATGTGACAGTAAATGCTACTGTTAATCATAACTATTAAAAGGAGAAAGAAAACTAATAATATTATCGCGTTAAAGCCTTTTCTATATGTATATACATACACACACACACACACATATATATATATATATATATATATATATATATATATATATATATATATATATATATATAAAATCGTTCAACAACTCACGATTCAATTCGATTCCGATTCTTGGGGTGACGATTCGATTCAGAATCGATTTTCGATTCAAAGAGCTCTGAGAAATAGTTATATTGCTTAAAAAATATTTATGTTTAAGAAAATGCAGCTTTACAAGGTTAATCAAGTGATTCTAGATGTAAATTTACTTATCCGCTTTGCTCGTTCGGAGTTGGCTGGCAGTTTAGCGAAGCGCTGGTCAGTAGTCGGCAGATAACGCTGCTCCCCTCTTTTAGCTCCAGGTGATGACGTAGCATGTGGGCTTGTGGATTTGAAGTGTTTCCGAAGTACTTGACTTTCATTTTGCAGATTTTGCACACTGCATAAGTCATGTCAAGCTCCTTCTTACGCAGCAAATAATAAAATCCAAAATGCGCCCAAACATTTGCCTTCAGCAAAGACAGTGCTGGCTGAATTAGCTCTTCGTCCACCATGCTAAGCTACAGCCACTGAACTCTGCAGCTCACGAGTGTTTGAAGCACGCCGGACCACCCGCCGTTGCCTGACAAACTACACACAGCGAGTAAGCAAGAAAATGTTTAAAAAATGCTTTTTAAAAATCGATTCTTGGACATTTTGGATCGATTCAGAATCGTAATAAGAATCGCGATTCGGACATGAATCGATTTTTTCTGACACCCCTAATATATATATATATATTACATTATCTTTTCCTTAAAAGATGTCTGCAGCTCTTTTACGTGCCCAACAACCGACCTGAATTGGGCCGGATACTGGCCGCCATTTAGGAGTAGGAATTCCCACTCCTAGTGACCTGATACCCCGACTGCAAACAACCAATAGCAGAACAGCACTCACGCCACACCCCTAAACTTGACCAAAGTGAGGCTGACCAATGTTGATGTCAGTGGCTGCCAATCAATCACAGGCTAGGAGAGAGAGAGATAGGTGTCCGGCCTAATTCAGGCCAGTTGTCGGGCTACTCTTTTACTGGCACTTCTTGGATTAACCTTTTCTGTCCTCAGGTCCGATGCCCTTGCAGAAGTTCTTCTTTTCTTCAGCAGTTTTTACATGATTTGAGTTTTTCATTCTTTCCCATTACTTTTGCGTGTTTCCCTTTTTTCCAACAAATAACATTTTGCTTCGAAAGGCAACTTCCACTGACATTTCTAATACTAGTCATAGTACCACCATTAGTTTTATGGTTTTTATCTTCTTTTAATTATTTTGCTTGTACAAAATTGTTTTATGGTTTTAGCTGTTTTTGCTCTGTGACACTTGGGTCTTTTTAAATGATGTCCTGGAGTTATATTCAGCACTTTGTTGATTTTTTTCTTCATTTAACGTGCTTTATAAATAAATTTAATATGCATATGTCGCGGACATGAACGATCGAAGCTTGTCAGCATCTCACCATGTCATTTAGGTCCTTCAAACTTTATTTTGAGTAAATGCTTAAAGGGAGCATTAGCATGGCAAAAACCTTTCAGCTTCTGGGGAGCAGAGTCCACCCCCCACCACCACCACCACCAGATCCCCCGCCTTTTTAAGCATTTTCCTTTCTTTACTTCTTACATGCCTGGAAAAGCTCCTCGCCATCTAACCATGTCCTTTAGGTCCTTCAGACTTTTTTTCAGTAAAAGGGTTCTTGGGAGCATGAGCATGACTAAAACCTTTCATATTCTGGAGGAGCTCTGCCCCCCATACCCTGCACCTTTTTAAGCATTTTTCTTTTTTTGCTTTTCAGCTGACCCCCCTAATTACAGCCCTCTTAACCCCCTGCCACTTTAAGCATTGTTTTTAATGTAGATGTAAATTAATATTCAAAGTTTTCAGCTAGCTGACAGTAGAGCTGTACAATATGGCCAAATTATCGTATCTCAATATTGTCATATCAATATGATATACACAAAGTGCAGCAACAGTGAAAATTAAACATTCTTAAACAAAACAGTAATAATACCACACTCATTTTGCACTCATCATCAGGTTCGGATACTGTGCCCTCCAAAAGTATCGGAACACTTGGAATTTCACACATTTTAATTTGTTTATGTCATTTTAAATACAAGAAATACAAAAAATAAAAATTTCTAAAATTAACTTCCTCAAACTCAAACTGAAACCAAATCTCTAAAACGTGATAAAACCTGTAAATAATAATGAGTTTTATTGCCAGTTTTCTTTAGACAAGTCAGGGGATAGAAACATGAACATTTCCAAGTCACTGAATATGTCTTGGACTTTATTTATACTCAACAAAAATATAAACGCAACACTTTTGGTTTTGCTCCCATTTTGTATGAGATGAACTCAAAGATCTAAAACTTTTTCCACATACACAATATCACCATTTCCCTCAAATATTGTTCACAAACCAGTCTAAATCTGTGATAGTGAGCACTTCTCCTTTGCTGAGATAATCCATCCCACCTCACAGGTGTGCCATATCAAGATGCTGATTAGACACCATGATTAGTGCACAGGTGTGCCTTAGACTGACCACAATAAAAGGCCACTCTGAAAGGTGCAGTTTTGTTTTATTGGGGGGGATACCAGTCAGTATCTGGTGTGACCACCATTTGCCTCATGCAGTGCAACACATCTCCTTCGCATAGAGTTGATCAGGTTGTCAATTGTGGCCTGTGGAATGTTGGTCCACTCCTCTTCAATGGCTGTGTGAAGTTCCGACGACGAACTGGAGTCAGGTCGAGACCCCGATGAGGACGACGAGCATGCAGATGAGCTTCCCTGAGATGGTTTCTGACAGTTTGTGCAGAAATTCTTTGGTTATGCAAACCGATTGTTTCAGCAGCTGTCCGAGTGCCTGGTCTCAGACGATCTTGGAGGTGAACATGCTGGATGTGGAGGTCCTGGGCTGGTGTGGTTACACGTGGTCTGTGGTTGTGAGGCTGGTTGGATGTACTGCCAAATTCTCTGAAACACCTTTGGAGACGGCTTATGGTAGAGAACTGAACATTCAATACACGAGCAACAGCTCTGGTTGACATTCCTGCTGTCAGCATGCCAATTGCACGCTCCCTCAAATCTTGCGACATCTGTGGCATTGTGCTGTGTGATAAAACTGCACCTTTCAGAGTGGCCTTTTATTGTGGACAGTCTAAGGCACACCTGTGCACTAATCATGGTGTCTAATCAGCATCTTGATACGGCACACCTGTGAGGTGGGATGGATTATCTCAGCAAAGGAGAAGTGCTCACTATCACAGATTTAGACTGGTCTGTGAACAATATTTGAGGGAAATGGTGATATTGTGTATGTGGAAAAAATTTTAGATCTTTGAGTTCATCTCATACAAAATGGGAGCAAAAACTAAAGTGTTGCGTTTATATTTTTGTTGAGTGTACATCAATTATGAAGAAATACAAAAGTTTCTTTCACCAATACATCAAATCTAGACTTTCATCTCAAATGTACTTTCTGTCAAATTGTAGCTGAACTTTCAGGTTTTCTTTTTCAGAAAATCCTCCTCTACACCGCTTCATCAGGAAGCTGGATTTTAGATTTTTAATTAATTTATATCAAGTTGTAGAGATTTGCTTTCAGTTTGAGTTAAGGAAGATAATTTTAGGAAAAAATGTATTTGAAATGGAATAAACAAATTAAAATGTGTGAAATACCAAGTTTTCCAATACTTTTGAGGGCAATTGAGAAACACTGAGGAGCAGCATCTTCTATCTCATATATAGTGCAGCAGATAAGAGAATATTTAGAGTGGAATCCTGCAAATGGTGATACAAACATCAAATTCCACACAAATAATCCATAGACATGAACTCTTTTGAAAAAACTGAATGGCCACTTGAATTTTCAATAGGCGGCCAGGTAGAGGTCAATTGAAGAATTACACAGGGGTCAAAATTAAAAGATGCTCCAATCATATAGAAAACTACACCACATTATTTGTCTGATTAGAAAGATTCCAAAAAGGTATAGTTTGGGTAATCTGTGACTGAATGTTATGGAGTTGTTATGTGTCGGACGCAGCTCGGAGAACCGACCAGCGTTTGAAGGACCCAGTATGAAATAAGCAGAGCACGGTACAAAGGCTAACTGAATTTAATACATAACAGTGATAATATAATAACAAAAAGGTGCGGCCTGGCGTGGTGCGCTCCCAGCAGCGCTAACGGTCCGGAGCCAGAAGCTGTTTCGGACCCAAGGACCCCGCCGACACCCCCCAGGTGGCCGCAACAACCGAGTCTGTGAAAGAAGGAACCATTATGTGAGTCCACACTCTACACACAGAACACTTAAAGGTGTACAAACAGCAAACACTTCCTGGCTTGATTACTGATCAGCTTCCCAACCTGCAGGCATGGAACATCCAGTTCACAAAACTCCACTGCAGTGGAAGCTGATACATGACTAACAAACAGCTCAATACAATAAGGTGTGAGGGACACCACATTTACTGACTGTATAACTGTTAGTCACAAAATCTAACGTACCTCAGGAAGTGTGCTGACGAGCGTGAAACCTCACCCCCTCCTCTTTCACAGACTGTGCATCAAACCTGGACGTTCTCAGCATCCGCTGCTGATGAGATGGCTCCCGAGACGACGATCTCACCCGTCTGGTCACAAGGTCGAGTCTCTGGCAAATACACACTGTGCACTCCAGTCTTAAATGCCAACATGTTCCAATCCATCCAGATGCACCACAGCTGTGAGTCCTGACGAGTCGCAGGTGATCAGGGTGAGGTCCTGACAGCCTCAGCAACACAGCCACTCAGTCCCAAACGCACGCCACCTGGGAGGAAAACCAAAAGACAGAAACAAACCGGCAGCCAGGTCCCCCCAGCCATATAACAGGAGTTTTGGGGTAAAAACGACAAGAATGGTGACAAATGTCAATTTCAGTTTGTACAGGGGTCAAAATGTAAAGAGTTGCTCTAATTTTGTTAAAAAGGGATGCAAATTATTGGTTGAGTTAATCAGATTTTAAAAAGTAACAGTTTGCATCCTGTCATGCTTAGCTCATGTTACAGGGTAACATATGTCACATGTCATAGAATCCAATGGACACTGACCTTGTTTGACCTTTACTTTGGGGACCAAGCATTCAGCACTGTCAAAACTATTCCATTTATTAATCCTATTAAAGTGGTTCAAGGTCACACAGAACCACATATGGTATCACTGAATCAGAATGAAATAATTTGCATGAATGAATGAAAGACTGCATAAAGCGCTGATGTTGCTTTCTCTGAATGCCCCTCCAGTTAATTGTTACATTATTTGTCTGATTAGTCAAGCCTGATTACTGCGAGGAGCACTAACTGACCAACTGAAGGGTTCAGTTTAATAGTGTGTCTACAAAATTTCCTCACAATTATGTGTATCGCATGTATGATGAGGAAGCTCATTGTGTCCATGTGAGGACACAGAGACAGTGAATGCAACAGGATGCTGTGCAGACACAAGCTCTGTGCGCTCGCATCATGGACAATACTAGCACAACAACTCGCACCATTTGCTGCAAATGATCCGTGAGTTGCTGCAAGGTTCTCTGTGTGGAATGACTTTTTGATGAGCAGGTCATGTCATTACAATGAATCAAATTCAACACATAACAGTTCAAAATAAAAGTCCCGCTTAATTACATATAACGTTCAACTTAAAAATACAAACCACAAGCAAAGGATGAAATTTTAACTGTCTCTCTAGTAGCTCAGAATATCAAGCTGTCTCCGAGCACCAAGAATTTGAAGTCAGAAATAAATTGGAAAAAACACCTAATATCTCACCGGACTGAGCCTCATTGATTTTACCCTGAGAGCATAAAAAAGAGAGAAAATCATTCTACAAGAACCATGAAGCTGAAGTCTGTAGACTTAGTAACCTTGAGGTGCTGAATCATTTTTTTCTGTCATTTGATGTGAGCCCCGGTGAGCTGAGGACTGATGAGTGCATATTATCCTGTTTTGTAACATCAAGCATGTCTGCCTTGGAAAATGCTTAAGAATGGTACAAATTTTACTGCACAGCAGGATATTAGGTAGCTGATGGTCTAGAGGTTACAGCGGTGGGGTTGAGACCACAGAATCCTCAGTTTGATTTTCTCCTCAGACATAAAAATCACGTAATCCCCAAGTCTGACCTTGATCCCCAAGTTGTTAATGCACACATATATACAGAGAGAGAGAAGGAAGAAGTGTCTGCTTGGACTATATTCATATAAAATCATTTCTGTGGACTTGTGACCTGTGGCGGTTCTGCCCTATCGGCCCATTTGGCCGTGTTTTTGAGTTCTTGGTTGATTTTGGGTTGTGTATTTTGTCGTTTTCTGTTTTCCTGTGTGGGTGTGTCTCCTCATGTCTGTCATTAATGCCCTGGTCCTCGCTCCTGGTGTGTGGGTATGTCTCCCCTTGTCCGTGGTGTGCACCTGCGTGTGTGTGCTTTCCTCCTCGGTGTCTGGTAGATGTGACTGTGTGTCTGCCGTTCTTCTCCCTGCATTGTGTGTGTGTGGTCGTGTTGTGTTCGTGGCCTCCGTTCTCCTGTGTGTCTTGTGGATGGGTATGTGTGGCGATCGACCCCCATGTGTCTTGCGTGTGTGTGCTTGTGTGGTCTCTCTCCCTCCTCTCTGGCTTGTGGATGTGCACTGCACCCCTGTGTCGTGTGTGTTCTGTCCCTTAAGTGTGGTTATGTATTCGGTTCTGGTCTGGTTACGTGTCCTGCGTCTCGGTGTTATTATTATTTGTTTTTTGTCATTATGTTGTACTGATTGTCATTTTGGTTTGATCACTTGGTTATTGCTTTCTTTGTTGTTCTTATTTGTTTTTATTCTGCTGCAGTCACTTCTTATGCAGCTGTCACTTGACGACTTAACCAGTGTATACTGTTAGCCCCGTTTCCATGAGTGGTTCAGGTTGGTGCTGCACGGTATTATACATGTCAGAACAGTTAAGTCGTGGTTTGCATTTCCATCGCAGGTGGAACACTTAAATAATGACGAGCACGGCATAGAATGCACACATGGTATCACGCGGCATCTCCATTCTACACGGAGGCAAAACTGAGTAATTTTAACAGTTTTTTTTTCCTTTGTGGATCATGGGATAATTTCATCTCATGCAGACAGAATTGAATGATGCCTGTGGTAACTGAGACATTAATTAATGAGGCATTGTGAGTCTTTCAACTTGTCGTGCAAACAGCGAGGCCCGATGGGGGGAGAAGAGGCTCCGCTGACAGCAGAGATTTGAGCCAGCACCCACAGACACCCAACCAATGGATTACAGCAGACTGTGCCTGTCACGCATCAGCCCAGCCACACCAGGCGCTGTAACTCAACATCTTGATGGATGACCTCCAGCACAGAAACCATGATGTGATGGCGCAACTGTGGCGCAAAGTGTCGTTGTCAAAAAGGGACTTTTTTTCAGCCACAACAAGGAATTAAAATATCTTCAGATGTCATTTTCCAAAATTAGGAGGTTTTATGGGGATACATTTTTGGCAGACTGTGATGATAAATCCCACTGAAATGAACAGGTAAGACTTTATATTTACAGTAGTGTTCAGAATAATAGTAGTGCTATGTGACTAAAAAGATTAATCCAGGTTTTGAGTATATTTCTTATTGTTACATGGGAAACAAGGTGCCAGTAGATTCAGTAGATTCTCACAAATCCAACAAGACCAAGCATTCATGATATGCACACTCTTAAGGCTATGAAATTGGGCTATTAGTAAAAAAAAAAGTAGAAAAGGGGGTGTTCACAATAATAGTAGCATCTGCTGTTGACGCTACAAACTCAAAACTATTATGTTCAAACTCCTTTTTAGCAATGCTGTGAATCACTAAACTAGTATTTAGTTGTATAACCACAGTTTTTCATGATTTCTTCACATCTGCGAGGCATTAATTTTGTTGGTTTGGAACCAAGATTTTGCTCGTTTACTAGTGTGCTTGGGGTCATTGTTGAAACACCCATTTCAAGGGCATGTTCTCTTTAGCATAAGTCAACATGACCTCTTCAAGTATTTTGACAAATCCAGACTGATCCATGATACCTGGTATGCGATATATAGGCCCAACACCACAGTAGGAGAAACATGTCCATATCATGATGCTTGCACCACCATGCTTCACTGTCTTCACTGTGAACTGTGGCTTGAATTCAGAGTTTGGGGGTCGTCTCACAAACTGTCTGCGGCCCTTGGACCCAAAAAGAACAATTTTACTCTCATCAGTCCACAAAATATTCCTCCATTTCTCTTTAGGCCAGTTGGTGTGTTCTTTGGCAAATTGTAACCTCTTCTGCACGTCTTTTATTTAACAGAGGAACTTTGCGGGGGATTCTTGCAAATAAATTAGCTTCACACAGGTGTCTTCTAACTGTCACAGCACGTACAGGTAACTCCAGACTGTCTTTGATCATCCTGGAGCTGATCAGTGGGTGAGCCTTTGCCATTCTGGTTATTCTTCTATCCATTTTGATGGTTGTTTTCCATTTTCTTCCACGCGTCCCTGGTTTTTTTGTCCATTTTAAAGCATTGGAGATCATTGTAGATGAACAGCCTATAATTTTTTTCCACCTGTGTATAAGTTTTCCCCTCTCCAATCAACTTTTTAATCAACCTACGCTGTTCTTCTGAACGTCTTGAACGTCCAATTTTCCTCAGGCTTTCAAAGAGAAAAGCTTGTTCAACAGGTGCTGGCTTCATCCTTAAATAGGGGACACCTGATTCACACCTGTTTGTTACACAAAATTGACGAACTCACTGACTGAATGCCACACTACTATTATTGTGAACATGCCTTTTTCTACTTTTTTTTTTTACTAATAGCCCAATTTCATAGCCTTAAGAGTGTGCCATGTGTGATGGCTTAATATTTGAAACAGTCACATGAGGGCGGCAGCTTTCAGCCAATCAATGGACAGTATTAATGGACATATTTTGACTTATGATTAAATTCCAAGAAATGTGTGTCAACAATCATGTAACTTACCTAGAACTTATGTCTCACATGTGCAGAATGTATGAGTTATATGCTGGTATGCGTTGAAACTTTTCAGTATGCCCAAAATTTTTTGAGGTGCTCAGTGTATTACATACAATGTGTATCTTGCTTCAACATGCTCTTAACTTACACAAAACCTACCCACATAACATATTAGACATACACCAGCGTATGCCAGCCTTTTTAATATGGTTGGTATACACTGGCTAAATCGTCAAGGTGTGACAGGGCCTTTAGTTATTTATTTTTGTGTAGTTATTTCTCTTACGTTGGTTGTTTGATTAGTGTTATTTATTTCCCCTCCCCCTCCCGCAAATACAATAACATCTATAAACCCAGAGAATATATTCACAAGAGTTTTAGGCATTAGAGTTTAATGCTGCTGTCTGTGGAGCCTGAACAGTGTGTCTGAAATGCATTTGTCCTGTTGTGAACATACTGAGATTACCCTATCCTACCCATAATGCACTGCTGGGCACAGCATTTGCTCACAAAACCTTAAAATTAGCACATTACTTTAAAACTAAAACATATATCTGATATTTTCACTTTATAAACTTCAGACATGACAGTAATTTTAAATAACTTGTCCAAAATTAGTTTGGTTAAAATTTGAACCATAAGTTACAAATGTATGCCTCTGGATGACTTGGGTGATATTGCCAGTGTATCAGTATGGTGTTAAAGGATTTTTTTTTTTTCCTTCTTCTTTTGTGACCAGTTCTCCTTTGCCTGCAGAGAATAGAGTGTTTTTTTCTGAAAGCAGCTCTCTTCTGTTTGCACAGGGTGGAACTATACATCTCTTAGGAAACTTTTAACAGGTAGGTCTCAACTGATTTAAAATTTTAAAAATGTTTGCCGCTGTTCAGCTTGGTTTACTACATTATCAGTCTAAAATTTATCGGAAGATAATTAGTCCGATAATGGTTTTTAAAGTTATCTAAAAAGATAATCAGATAATGAAAACATTATCTTCGATAATGATCTTTTATCGGATTATCGGAAGTGTGCCCACCACTGCATGCAGGTAAGGTGAATTGGAAGCTTCCTAATTCTCTTTGACAAGTCTCCCTTGTCAAAGAGATCTTGATCTCAATGGGACTAATCTGGTTCAATAAAGGTTAAATTAAAATTAAAGACTGCCTGTGCCATTTTATAGAAATTAGTTATGTCATGTTTTAACCTGTGTAGAAACATGAAAGATTTTCAGTAAATGTTGGTTGAGAGATAGATCTTGGGGGAAACTGCTTTGTCACATTTCTATTTTGTAGTAATATTTTTTAGGTCTCACTGTGGTATTTGTACTTTGGAGAAACAGCCACACATCTTAGCTTGAGCTCAGTAAGCACTGATTAACAGAGGACTATTGGACCGTGGTAAAAATATGCATTCTCTGCAAATGGAAGCGCTGGTCTGTGTGTCTGCCTGTCTGTTGATAAAATATCTGAAAAAGTTATTGATGGAGTCTGATGGCATTTTTAGTGAAAAATAGTCCTTAGGTCAGAGATGAGTTGAACACATTTTTCTTGGTTATCTGCTGCAAAACCAATTTTTTTCTGTTTTTTCCGTTGGTTGGCACAGCGAACCGACAAGTTTGCTTTGATAACCACTAACCCACGAAGTGAAAAGTTCACTGCGATAATGCTAAACAGATAAACCACAAAAACATTTAGCTACTACTAATAACTACTAACTTTTATTGTATGAATTTAGTTTGGCTTAGGTTTTTTTTGTTTGTTTGTTTGTTTTTTGGCTCTAAAATCCTGAAAAACAGACTGGAAGTTTAATATGTTGTACAGTAAACATGTTCTCTAAAAGGTTTAGCGTGTTAACAATCAAGATGTACATGAATGAGCAAACTAAATTGATAGTTTATGCAGTTTATTGAGAAATATGAAAATAAAAAAATACATGTGGAAAATAACTGTAATCAATCAAATTCATCCATTTATTGTGCCTTTATCTTCTAGTTCCTCAATCTCCTTCAGGTGATGCTTGTTGCTTTTGCACAGTGTTAGTTTCACTTATTGGGTTAGCATATAAGCTTTTAAAACTTTAGTTAAAAAAAAAAAATGAACCTAGCAGAAGAAGCAGAACTAAATTTAGTGGAAGCGAATTGGTCTGCTAATGGTTTTCAAAGTTACAGTGGGGTCAAAAAGTATTTAGTCAGCCCCTGATTGTGCAAGTTCTCCTACTTAGGAAAATGAGAGAGGTCTGTAATTTTCATCATAGGTACACTTCAATTATGAGAGACAAAATGAGAAAAAAAAATCCAGGAAATCACATTGGAGGATTTTTGAAGAATGTATTTGTAAATTATGGTGGAAAATAAGTATTTGGTCACCCACAAACAAGCAAGATTTCTGGCTCTCACAGACCTGTAACTTCTTTAAGAAGCTCTTCTGTCCTCCACCTGTTACCTGTATTAATGGCACCTGTTGGAACTTATCTGTATAAAAGACACCTGTCCACAGCCTCAAACAGTCAGACTCCAAACTCAACCGTGGCCAAGACCAAAGAGCTGTCGAAGGACACCAGGAAGAAAATTGTAGATGTGCACCAGGATTGGAAGAGTGAATCTACAATAGTGAAGCAGGTTGGTGTGAATAAATCAACTGTGGGAGAAACTGTATGAAAATGGAAAAGAAAATGGAAGACATACAAGACCATTGATAATCTCCTTCGATCTGGGGCGCCACACAAGATGTCATCCCGTGGGGTCAAAATGATCATGAGAACAGTGAACAAAAATCCCAGAACTACACGGAGGGACCTGATGAATGACCTGCAGAGAGCTGGGACCAAAGTAACAAAGGCCACCCCCTACGCCAGGCGTGTCCCCCTGCTTAAGCCAGTACATGTCCAGGCCCGTCTGAAGTTTGCCAGAGAGCATATGAATGACCCAGAAGAGGATTGGGAGAATATCATGTGGTCAGATGAAACCAAAATAGGAGATTTTAGTAAAAACTCAACTCATTGTGTTTGGAGGAGGAAGAAGAATGCTGAGTTGCATTCCAAGAACACCATACCTACTGTGATGCATGGGGGTGGAAACATCATGCTTTGGGGCTGTTTTTCTGCAAAGTGTTAAGGGAAGAATGAACGTGGCCAAGTATCGTGAGATTTTAAGCCAAAACCTCCTTCCATCAGTGAGCGCATTGAAGATGCAACATGTCTGGGTCTTCCAGCATGACAATGATCCCAAACACGCCGCTCGGGCAACGAAGGAGTGGCTCCATAAAAAGCATTTCAAGGTCCTGGAGTGGTCAAGCCAGTCTCCAGACGTCAACCCCATAGAAAATTTGTGGAGGAAGTTGAAATTCCGTGTTGCCCAGCGATAGCCCCAAAACATCACTGCTCTAGAGGAGATCTGCATGGAGGAATGGGCCAAAATACCAGTTACAGTGTGTGCAAACCTGGTGAAGACTTACAGGAAACGTTTGACCTCTGTCATTGCCAACAAATATTATGTTACAAAGTATTGAGTTGAACTTTTGTTATTGACCAAATACTTATTTTCCACCATAATTTACAAATACATTCTTTAAAAATCATACAATGTGATTGCCTGGATTTTTTTTTCTCATTTTGTCTCTCATATACTCAACACTTTTGGTTTTGCTCCCATTTTGTATGAGATGAACTCAAAGATCTAAAACTTTTTCCACATACACAATATCACCATTTCCCTCAAATATTGTTCACAAACCAGTCTAAATCTGTGATAGTGAGCACTTCTCCTTTGCTGAGATAATCCATCCCACCTCACAGGTGTGCCATATCGTTTTAGATCTTTGAGTTCATCTCATACAAAATGCGAGCAAAACCAAAAGTGTTGCGTTTATATTTTTGTTGAGTGTAGTTGAAGTGTACCTATGTTGAAAATTACAGACCTCTCTCATCTTTCTAAGTAGGAGAACTTGCACAATCAGGGACTGACTAAATACTTTTTTGTCCCACTGTAACTGAAACGCTAATCCACTATTGAAAACGTTAGTAGTTAGCTGAACTGTGCGCACCACAGATATCATCCTGGTAGAATACATGTCTGTTTAGGCTGTACATTTCTTCAAAAAGTGCACACAACCTGCACATATTTACATGTACAACACTTGTCAGACAATATCTGTTTTATGACATATATTTGTACATATGCATTGTGGTACATCATGTATGTTTTGCGTACTTTTCCACATACACACATAGACGTGTACGTGCAGCCAGTGCTTGTCACATTCCTCAGAAGCTCACTGAAGCCGGGTCCATCGTCAATGACATCTGCCACCAGCAGTGCATGACCACAGAGAAATATGTTCAAATCTACAGGGCGCTGTGCTGAATGGTTCCCATTGATCTGCATGTGCCTGACACTGTGACTGACAGAGCCAATCAGCCTATCATGGCCCTGGAGACAGACAGACACTCATTTACAGGTGAGATGGGGTACGATGAGTTTGATTGATTGACAGGCTGTCACCGAGCCGCTCGGGCATTACAAATCCAACTCGACACAGTGAGGCGGCAATATTATGTTGCAGTATGAGTGTGTAGGTGTTTGTGGCTGATTGTGTGCGAGAGTGCGGCTGGTGGTCAGAATGGTACAGATTACCCATCGCACCATGAGTGAGATGACAGGTAAAGAATCTAGCTGTCAGGTTGGCCCGGCCTGAAACTACAGAGTCACAGAATTAAATGAAGTACCGGGCAGAGACTGAGGCGGGTTTTTTAGTTGTCCCTGTGTCTTTTAGGTTCATAGTCACTTGTCTTGTCCAGTCTCCCCGTGGTCTGTGAGCATGTGTGTCCTGTCACCTATTGTTCTGCTGTCTGAGTCTGTGTCTGCATTCTTGGGTGTGGGTGAGTGTGTGTGTGGTTCTCGTGTGTCCTCGGTGTGCTCCTCCTCCAGTTGTCTGTGGATGTGGGTGTATGTGCACTCCTAGTGTGGGTGTCTCATGTGTCTCTGTCTTTGTCTGTTACAATCTGAGTTCGCCCCTGTCTCCCGTGGGGTGCATGTGTGTGAGTGTGCGTGAGTGGATTATGGGTGCAATCCTCAGTATGTCTCCTAGTCTCATCCTCCTCAACTTTGGCCACGCCCAGTTGTCATGGGTACATCTGACAGCTGTGCGCATCGGATGGCAGCTCCTCTGTGTCTGAGTGCCCTGCCCCTCATGATCCGGTTTGTTTCCCGTGTGTTCCGTGTGTGTCGGCTCCTATGTGTTCTTTGTATGTTGGTTCTGGGGTTGGGTTGTCATTTTTATGATGTGTCTGTATTTAGCTCGGATTGATGTCCACATTTGTTTCCTGTCAGATTGCACTCGAGTTAAATATTGATTGTGTTTATTATGTTTTGTTTTCTGCTCACCCCCTGATGTTTGTTGTTTCTCTGTCACCGGCTATTGTCTACTTAGTTTGCTATCTCTTTGTCTTTGGTTCAGTCTCACATGCACTTTGTAGTTCTGTCTCATTGTCATCTGCTCACCTGTTGTTAATCACTTCATTTATGTAGCTGCACCTTCTCTCTGTTCAGTTGCTGGTCCATTACATTTTCCCTGTATCAGTCAGTCATGTGGTATCTCCAGCTCGTCCTCCCAGCCTTAAAGGGTCCCTGCCATGCTATGACATTTTAACATATTCTTGAAGAATAAAAAAAAGCTTTTTCCACATATTGTCTGTTTTTTTACCATAAAATTACACTGAACAAGGATTTAGACGCATCGTTACCCATCTGAGAATTTGAATTTTCCGCCTCTGAGTTGACCTACCTTTTCGCTGCGATGGATGTGACGTCATTCGAGTAAATGTGTCGCAGCGCCGCTCTGTTTACCAACACGGCAGACACGGACAGCGAAGGCATAGTGCGCAATTATAGCGAAGATTTAAGTGACATATCGATTGTTTTTGAAAAAGATGAGGAAGTGTCTGATGAAGATATTAACGGTGTAAATAATGAGCGGCTCCAAACCGTGTATGTTCCAGCCGAGCGTGACAGAAAGAGGATGAAGCGCAGCTGACATCAACAGCGTTGAGGAGGACGATACAGAATGGTTTGTTCACTCACCACTTTCTTATATATGAAGATAGAATTCATCTCAACACTTGCTAGTAGCTAGCCAATGCAGTGTAGCTATTCACCGCTTCTGTGTTTCGTTTCCCATTTATTGCTTGAAACTAGTTGTCATCCTGACTTTGTCAAATCAGTCACAAACATGTACTCATTTGATTTATTTTCATACACTTTGACTTCTCTTCTATTGTTGCGCCAGCATATACGAGGTCTGTGATAAAAAAAAGCGGTCCTTTTTATTTTTTCAAAAAATAAATGGATTTGATTCATATGTTTTTACGTCAGACAAGCTTGAACCCTCGTGCGCATGCGTGAGTTTTGTCGTGCCTGTCGGTGACGTCATTCGCCTGTGGGCAGGCTTTGAGTGAGGTGTGGACTCCCCCTCCCGTCGGAATCTCTTTGTCTGAGACGCTGCAGGGAGACGGCGCGCGTTGCTTTATCAAATTTTTTCAGGACCGGTGAGGGATATCCGTGTAGGCACTATTCAAGAAATTCAGCTGGTTTTTGATGTAAAGTTTAACGGCTGATGAGAGATTGTGGAGTTTCTTTCGCTTTAAGCACAGCCCACAAAGCGGATCGGCGCGGTCGGAGGTGGCGTCCGTCTGGCTGTTTCGAGCTGAAAACATCCTAATTTAAAGCTCTGTTCAACCAGGACGTCGTCAGAGAACAGAGAAGTTTCAGAAGAAGCCGGCATCAGGAGTTTACCCGGACATTCCACTGTTAAAGGAGATTTTGTAATGAAAGAACGTGCGGACGAATTTGCCGAGTTGGATCCATGACGACGTGGCAAATCCATCTGCGCCGCGACATGAAAAACACCTCCGTGTTGAAAACCATTTGTAAAATTCAGGCGGCTTTTGATGGCTTTCAACAAGTGAGTATCTGAGAAATTGTTTAACAGCTCGGCATGTTCCAACTTGTCCGTTAAGGTTTCCAACGGAGGTGTTTTTCCTGTGGCGACCCCCCACGGTCGGGTCCGGCCCGACATGCGAATCTGCCCGCACGTTCTTTCATTACAAAATCTCCTTTAACAGTGGAATGTCTGGATAAACTCCTGATCCCGAATTCTTCTGAAAGTTCTCTGTTATCTCACGACGTCTTGGGTCCACAGAGCCTGAAATTAGGAAGTTTTCAGCTTGAAACAGCGAGACGATGCCACCTCGGAGCGCAGATCGCCGTCAGGCGCCGTGGGCCGTCCTTACGGCGACAGTAAAATTCCAAAATCTCTCATGAGCCGTTAAAATTTTCACCGAAAACCAGCTGAATTTATCAAATGGTGTCCACTCAGTTGTGCCTTACAGTTTTTGAAAAAATTTTGATCAAACAAAGCAGCAGTCTCTGAGCCATTCCTAAACAATGAAAAAATCGACGAGAGGGTGGGCCACTCCTCACTCAAAGACTGCCCACAGGCGAATGACGTAACCGACAGGCGTGAAAAAACTCTTGCATGCCCACAAGGGTTCAAGCATGTCTGATGTGATTCAAATCCATATAGTTTTTGAAAAAAATAATAAGGTCCGTTACTTTTCTCACAGACCTCGTAGAACTCTTCCATTTGTCTTGAACTGTCACAAGGACGACCTGTGCTGTGTGTCTAAAGTAATTGCTAGTGTGTGTTAGTTATGGCATCCCCCCCTTTCACTTTCTCAAATCCAACTAATATCTTATTTCTACTCTACTGCTTGTCATGTGTTGTGCAACTATGATTTTATACAAAATGTATTTTTGTAATCTTTTCCTTCTGTAATGGCATGCCATGTCATTATCAAGACATCTCGTATTAAGTATTAGCTGCCTCGTGGCGTGGTAGATGGATAGGTAAGAAGCAGACTAGCTGTGCTACTGTTTAGCAATCGATGGTAGCCGTTCCAAGGTGGAGCAGCTACTGCCAGCCTGGTGAGAAGGGGCAGAAAGACGTGTGATACACTGTGGAATTGGCATCAAATATTTTTGGTTGTTATTAACATTCCATTCAATAAGCTCACTGACAGTATCTCTCGACTGGAGCAATTGTAAGATGAAAGTATGAAAATGTTTAACCTAGGAAATTATTACTAAGGGATTAACTTTATTCAGTAAGACTTAGAACATACAACAGCGACCCAGATGGAGTTGTGCACAACACAGCCCTTTTCTTACTGTATATTAACAGAAATCATATTTACCTCATGGCCTATGCAGCACAATTTCCCTACTGTTTCCATGTTATTCATATGACCATCTATATTTAAGGACATAATACATTAGGTAATTAGGAGTTGGAGCACCTGTGTGTGTGTGTGTGTGTGTGTGTGTGTGTGTGTGTGTGTGTGTGTGTGTGTGTGTGTGTGGTGCCTTAGCTTTGGTGTCAAATAATGCTCTGACTAGATTTGGTGTCCAACTTACAGTGTTGTGTGTGGTAGTGAAATATATATATATATATATATATATATATATATATATATATATATATATATATATATATATATATATATAAAATGGCGCTGGGCCCTCGGGTGATCAAAAAGTGCCTGTGCCCTTTTCAGATGCCAGTCCAGCCCTGGCTGACTGTGTTCACATGAGCACCTGAAAAAAACAGAACAGTGACATTTTTGTGTTTTCCAAATACACATATGCATGTAAACTGAACAGCCTGTTTTTTGTTCAGACTTATGTTCATTCAAAGTAGATTAGATGTGATACAATTTATGATAACAGATGTTCTGTGTGTGTATTTTAGACAGGAAAGTCTCCATTTAGCATAAACATTTTTCTACAATATTATGTCTGATAAAATTTGACAAAAGATAAAGTAAAATTTTCTTTTATTTAGAAATCTTTTCCCCCCAACCCATGTGGGGGGAAAATTCAGATTCTCAGATGGGTAACGAAACGTCTAAATACTTGCTCAGTGTAATTTTATGGTAAAAAGCCAAAGACAATGTGTGGAAGAAGCTTTTTTTTATTCTTCAAGAATATGTAAATACGTCATACCGTGGCAGGGACCCTTTAAACTTTGTGCGTCCATCCCAGTTTTCCATCTGTTTGTAAGTGTACCTCTCACTGTCGGTTTTTGGCAGTTGTCTTTTGTTTGCTCACCGTTTGTTAGTCACCAAGACTCTTGTAGTGTTTTTGGATTTACTAACCCCTTGTGTTCTGCTACCTGCATCATGGGGTCCAATCTTGACTCTCTGTAGCCTTAACCGTAACATTGGAAATGTTCATGTTTCTGTCCCCTGACTTGTGTGTAGAAAACCGACTGTAAAATGCTGATTTGCATTAAAAATAATCCTCGTATTCAGTTGTCCAATTACTTATAGCTTCTGAAAATGGAGGTACAGTGTATACAAGTGTCCATCAGGCCACCAGGGAGGAGGTATGCTATTCTTAAGTGGGCCAGGTCTAACAGATGCCTGAGATATTTTATCCCATTAGTGGTTGGGTTTCTTAAACTATAGGTTAACTTGCTATTATTGTATATGCACATATTCTGAACAGGAACATGTTTGAGATTTTTCACAAGTCCTGTGTCACTTAGCATCATGTGTATGTGTATTTAAGTTCCTGTTTATTATCCTGTGTTTTAAATACTCAAGTGTGTATTTGTGCTGACAACTTGTTGTTAATCAAATTGCCCCTTATGGACATTAAAGATGATCCAATACATAATTCCTAAACGGTTAATATTATATATTTTTCAAACCCCTTCAATTAAAGATGAACTCCATTGTGGTGGTATACAAAAGCAAAAATACAATAACCGTGTCACTGTGTAACTATGCACGGACCTGACAGGACTTTCCTCTTGGTGGCCATAGTGTGACTACAGCTGGTAGCTTCTCTATGCCAGAATTAAAATAGCTACTTTGACAGCACTCATTCGATTAACCAACACAACAGAACAAATCTGTGAAAGAGGATTTACACACATCAGAAATGCCTCTTACTGTCATTTCTCAACAAAGTTAGAAATAACTGCAGATTCCAAGATCATCTGTTCTAACAGTTGTATGACAGCACAGGGATGTGGAACCACTTCTTCTCATCTGGAAGAAGATCCAAACTGTCATCCTCAACTGAGGGGAAATTGGTTCAGATGATCAGTAATAAACTAAATACCACCAACACACAGGGCTGCAATGGGAAGATCATTCACTGTCTACACTCAAGGTTGATCTACATCACATTGGACTGAGAGGCTGATGTCCACGAAAGAAATGCCTGCTCCAAAACTGGCACCTTAAAGCTTGAGTAATGTTTGGAGCTAAGGGACAAAAAAAAAAAAAAAAAACACCTGCTGGAGGAAAGTTTCAGCTGAGACAAAGACGGACTTGTTGAGCCACAATAACCAAAGGTATGTTTGGAGGAGTAAAGGTGAGGAATTCAACTTTAAGCAAGTGCTATAGCAAGTTATAGCAAGTGCTATAACTGGTAAACTGGATGAAGTGGGTGAAATAAAAAACAGGCCAATCTCAGAATTCAACAACAAAACCTCAAAGTATCAGCTAGATGGTTGAAACCTGGGCATTATTGGATGTTCCAAGAGGACAATGACCCCTAATCAAAGCTGATTGTTGACTGGATAAGTTTAACTTTAAACTTTTGGGATGACCTTCCCAGTGTCCTGATATCAACCCTGTCAAAATATCGGGTCTGTACTTTTACCAGTCATGCCTGTGTCAGGAAACCAATTTAGACGAACTCTACAAATTCTAGTCCTCAAACAATGAACCTGTATTCTGCCAGGAGCTTGCTGACCAGGCGCTTTCTTTATTCATTTATTGTGCTTTTTAATCTTTTACTTCATTTTGTTCTGTTTTCAAGTTGTGTTGTGTGATGCGCCTTGAGGTGACCCCATTGTGAATTGGCGCTAAATAAATTAATAAATTAAATTTTATTTAATTTGATTTGTCAAGGTGAAACTTGCTGAGGGACCAAATGTTGCTGCTGTATGTATATTTATGACCCTGTGCCACACACAGAAAATTGTAGGACTTTGATGATGTTTAACATGAAATTATCATTATTATTGTTGTTTATTTATTCAAAGACAATCACACAGGACACCTGAAATGGTGGATATTATGACCCCTTTAATAACGAAATAAAAACAAAATTCCAAATAATTTTGCTTTCTCTGTTAACTGTTAACATTTCAAAGCCTAAAGTCATATTTAGTTTCTTGCCAGGGTACCACAGATTTGTGTTCAGGTTGGAGGTCAGTATGACATGTGGATTGCCTCATCCCCAGACACCTACTGCCCTCATGTGGCCAAACGCACATCAGAACAGAGCCACAGTGTTCTCTCTGCAGTGACTGAACAGGAACATTCTCATCAGAGCACAGTGTGACTTACAGCTTAATGCATACGTTTCCATGGAAATAAGTACAGAAACTGTCACGAAATAAATCCTGATCGTGGTG